>NC_043704.1:66326129-66395989 GCF_006229205.1 Suricata suricatta | reverse complement strand
AAAATGAACAAATCAAGAGACTAAAGATGCTGGCGAGGGTGTGGACAGACGGGCACCCTCCTACACTGTTGGTGGGAATGTAAACTAGTGCAGCCGCTCTGGAAAACAGTGTGGAGGTTTCTCAGAAAACTATCCATAGAACTCCCTTATGACCCAGCAATAGCATTGCTAGGGATTTACCCAAGAGATAGAGAAATGCTGATGCATAGGAGCACATGTACCCCAATGTTCATAGCAGCAATGTCAACAATAGCCAAAACATGGAAAGAGCCTAAATGTCCATCAACTGATGAGTGGATCAAGAAGATGTGGTATATATACAAAATGGAGTACTACATGGCAATGAGAAAAAATGAAATATGGCCATTTGTAGGAAAGTGGATGGACATTGAGGGTGTCATGCTAAGCAAAATAAGTCAGGCAGAGAAAGACAGAAACCATATGTTTGTACTCATAGGTCTGGCAGGAAAGCAGGAGAAACCTGATGTAGGACCAGGGGAGGGGAAGGGGGAAAGAGAGTTGGGGAGAGAGAGGGATGCAAAACTTGAGAGACTGTTGAATGCTGAAAATGAACTGAGGGTTGAAGGGAAAGGGGAAGGGGGGAAAAGGGGTGGTGGAGGAGGGCACTTGTGGGAAAGAGCACTGGGTGTTGTATGGAAACCAACTTGACAATAAACTATTTTTTTAAAAAAAGAAATAGTTCTCAAGGAACTAAAAAAAAATGATGAACAAAGCTCAGTGTTGGTAGAAGGAAGTAAATAACAAAGATTAGAGCAGAAACATATGAAATAGAGACTAAAAAGACAAAGAAATGTTCAATGAAATGAAGAACTGGTTCTTTGAAAAGATAAACAAAATTGACAAACCTTTAAGATAGACTCACCAAGGAGAGAGGGAGAGAGAAAGAGTATTTAAATAAGTAAAATCAGAAATGAAATAAATGTTGCAACTGATAACAAAGGATCATAAGAAACTATATGATCAATTGTATGCAAATAATTTGGACAACCTAAAAGTAGATAAATTCCTAGAAACATACAGCCTACCAGGACTGTATTGTGATGAAATAGAAAATATGAACAGACTGATTACAAGTAAGGAGATTTAATCAGTAATTTAAAAAACAAAACAAACAAACAAAACAAAACAATCTCCTAACAAACAAGTCTAGGACAAAATGACTGCACTGCTGAATTAGCCTAAACATTCAAAGGAGAATTAAGCTTAAAGCTTTTACTCTAAGATCAGAAACAAGACAAGGATGTTCACATTTGCCACTTTTATCCAACATAACATTTGAAATCCTAGCCAGAGCAATTCGACAGGAAAATATATATAAATAAGGAGAGAGAGAGAGAGAGAGAGAGAGAGAGAGAGAGAGAGGGAGGGAGGGAGGGAGGGAGGGAGGAAGGAAGGAAGGAAGGAAGGAAGGAAGGAAGGAAGGAAGGAAGGAAGAAGGAAGGAAAATTACAGAAAATTGTGACACAGGTACAGGGTTCCAATCAATATAGCATCACATCACTGACAGTTACTTTAACCAATTACAGAGTGGACCCAGAACCCTCAGGTAGGGCATGACTAGGACCCTCAGACATGGCAATTTTAAAATCTGACACTAACGTAAAAGCAAAAACAAATAACACTACCTCAATCTTAAACACTTCTGCAGAGCAAAGGAAACCATCAACAGGCAATCTACCGAATGGGAAAAATATTTGCAAATCATATACCTGATAAGAAGCTAATATTCAGAATATGTAAAGAACTCATACAACTAAATAGCAAAACAACAACAAAATCCAGTCAAAAATGGAAAGAATATCTGAATAGACATTTTTCCAAAGAAAACATACAGATGGCCAACAGGTATATAAAAAGATGCTTTACATCATTAATCATCAGAGAAATGCAAATCAAAACCACAATGAGATATCATCTCACATCTGTTATAAATGGCTTGGTTGGTTAAGCATCCAACTGTTAATTTTGGCTAGATCGTGATCCCAAGGTGTGGGATTGAGCCCCACATTGGGCTCCATTCTAAGTGTAGAACCTGCTTAGGATTCTCTCTCTCTCTCTCTCTCTCTCTCTCTCTCTCTCACTCACACACACACACACACTAATTTTTTTAAAAGAATAGAAATAATAAGTACTAGTAAGGATGTGGAAAAGAGGGAAAACTTGTGCACTATTGGTAAGAATGTAGATTGGGGGGCGCCTAAGTTAAGCGTCTGACTTCAGCTCAGGTCATGATCTCACAATTCATGAGTTTGAGCCCTGCATCAGGCTCTGTGCTGACAGCTCAAAGCCTCGAGCCTGCTTCAGTTTCTGTGTCTCTCTGTCCTGCTCCACCTACACTCTCTCTGTCTCAAAAATAAATAGACATTAAAAAATATTTAAGATAATGATAATTTTTTACATTCCTTTTTTAAAAATAGTTTACTGTCAAGTTGGTTTCCATATAACACCCAGTGCTCTTCCCCACAAGTGCCCACCTCCATCATCATCACCCCCTCCCCCCTCCCCCTTCAGCCCTCAATTTGTTTTCAGTATTCAAGAGTCTCTCATGATTTGCCTCCCTCCCTGTCCCTTACTCTTTTTCCCACCTTCCCCTCCCATAGTAAGGTTCATGCTTGTAGTGGTGTCTCTGGTAACTTGTATTCCTTGCAATATTTCCCTCATAGAGTCCCTCTTAGGATTTCTTGTAGGGCTGCTTTGGTGGTGATGAATTCTCCCAATTTTTGTTTATTTGGGAAAACCTTTATTTCTCCTTTTATTTTGAATGACAGGCTTGCTGGATAAAGGATTCTTGGCTGCATATTTTTTCTGTTTATCACATTGAAGATTTCCTGCCATTCCTTTCTGGCCTGCCAAGTTTCAGATAGGAAGATAGGTCTGTAACCACTCTGATAGGTTTCCGTTTGTATGTTAGGGCCTCTTTAACCCTAGCTGCTTTCAGAATTCTCTCTTTATCTTTATATTTTGGCAGTTTCACTATGATATGTCATGCTGAAGGTCAATTCAGGTTGTCTGAGGGGAGTTCTCTGTGCCTCTTGGCTTACCATGTCTATTTCCTTCCCCAAATTGGGGGAAGTTCTCAGCTATAGTTTAATCAAGCACCCCTTCAGGACCTTTTTCTCTTTCTTCTTCTTCAGGAATTCCTATGATATGGATATGGTTCCATTTGATCGTATTACTCAGGTCTTGAATTTTCCTTTCGTGCTCCTGTATCAGTTTCTCTCTTTTTCTCAGGTTCCTCTTTTGCTATAACTGTGTCTTCTAATTCACCTATTCTCCTTTCTGCCTCTTCAATCTGTGTAATGGCTGCCTCCATTTTATTATGCACCTCACTTATAGCATGTTTTAACTCATCACAACTATTTTGAAGGTCCCTAGTCTTTGTATCAATAGCTTCTCTGATGACTTCCATGCTGTTTTCAAGCCCAGCGTTTAATTTTTTGACAATTGTTATACATTCTTGCTCAGTTATGTTGCATATATGTGTTTTGAGCAGTTCTGTGGCTGTGACTTCTTCCTGGAATTTCTTTAGAGGAGAGTTCTTCCATTTCCTCAGTTTGGCTAGCTTTCTGTCTCTTGTCAGCTTTGGAAGCTCGTTATGCACTCTGCACCTGTTAGTATTGTTATATTAAAAGAGGCTCATTGACTGTCAAAGGCCTGTCCATTCAAGATGTGTTCTTTTAATGGTGTCTCTTGGTTTCTTTTGTTGTGCCTTTGGTTATTTATTTCCTTACTAATTGATATTTGGGACGCTCCACCATGCATACTTTAGCTTGTTTCTTGAGGTAGCCTTGCAAAGGAAAACAGACAGACAAACACACAGGACACAAAAGCACGGAAACTCACAGACAAATCAAACAAACAAGCAAACCAAAAGGGGAAATTAAAAAAAGAAAAGCAAAGCAAAGACAAGACAAGAAAAGAAAAGGAAATTTAAAAAAAGAAAGGGAGGGGACAGAAACAACAAAAGACAAAGGACAGTCTAAAAGTGTAAAACCAGCGGAGGGGAGAGATAAGAATGCGTTAAGGGAAAATATATTTGAATGGCAAGAATTGATCTAATCATAGCGATGCATCAATGTTGGTCTTTCCCAGGCTCCGGGGTGGGAGGGGGGAGAGGAGAAGGAGAAAAAGAAAAAACAAAGCCAGCTCTCCAGCCCAGATAGGTTAGGTTTGGTGTAGTAGGTCTCAGGGGCTGTTCTCTGAGGCCCCACCTTGATGGTTGTAGGGAGAAGAATGGCGGCACCCCAAGCCCTTCTCAAACCATGCATTGCAAGCCACTCTTTTGGGTCTGATCTTTCTGTGCCGTGGATTGGCCAAGTTATATCTTCCAATCCCCTCCTCATTTCCAAATCCTAGTCCATGCACTTTAATGCTACTTCCTGAGATGAGATGTACTCCTGCAGGTGGGCAGCTTCCTAGCTGGGATTGAGTAGGGGGAGTCCGGAAGCAGGGGGAGTCTCCTGGCTCCGCCTGGAATCAGCCTGCCAAGCCTATGGAAAATGCTCCAGTTAAAGGGGATGAATTTCTCTCCCTGCGCCCAGCTATTATATATGGGATGATTGGCTTCCTCTCTGTCCCAGGCTGAGGTTTTTCTCTTCTCTAGAGATAGCCCTATGAGCATTTTCAGACTCTCTTTCTCTTCCCCTCATCTCTCTACAGCTCTGTGAGGCTCTGCATACTGTCCCCAGCTCTGCACTTGGTGGGGGCTCCCTCCCCTCAGAGCCTCCGGCCCTGGCCTGTTTTTATTTCCCCAGTTTACACTCCCTCAGGCACCTGTGAGGCTGTCTTGGATTCTGTGTGTTTTCCTCCCACTCTTGCAGATCAGAGTATTGTGGCTTCAGTTCTTCTTAGTTTGATAGATGTGGGTGGGTGAAAATTACAGAGCTACCTGCTTCTCTGCCATCCTGCCCCTCCCTTCATCCAATAATAATAATTTTAAAAAAGAATGTAGATTGGTACAGACATTCATCCAATAATAATAATTTTAAAAAAGAATGTAGATTGGTACAGACATTATGGAAAATAGGATGGAAGTTCTTCAAAAAGGTAATAAACAGAACTATCATATATTTCAGCAGTTCCACTTCTGGGTATTTATTCCAAGAAAACAAAACCACTAATTTGAAAAGATTTGTGTATTCCCATGTTTGTTGCAGCATTATTTACAATAGCCAAAATTTGGAAACAACATAAATGTCCATCAAAAAACCATTGAAAAGCTCTCAAAATAATGAAATCTTGTTATTTATGACAAAATTGAAGGTCCTCAAGGGCATTATGCTAAGTGAATAGGTCAGACAGAGAAAGACAAATAACATATGATCTCTCTTATATGTGGCATCTAAAATTAGGTAGGTGTGTGTGTGTGTGTGTGTGTGTGTGTGTGTGTGTGTGTATCTCCAATTGGTGGTTGCCAGATGCAGGAGGTAGTGGTAGGAGAATTGGGTGAATTATTTTTGTTGTTCTTAGTTTATATCAATTTTTAAAAAAAGGAATGCTTTCTCTGACCATTATTAACAAATGCTTTCAGAGATTAAAATAAACTCCTGCCAGATGCAGGAGGTAGTGGTAGGAGAATTGGGTGAATTATTTTTGTTGTTCTTAGTTTATATCAATTTTTTTAAAAAGAGGCTTTCTCTGACCATTATTAACAAATGCTTTCAGAGATTAAAATAAACTCATCAATATGAGAAAAATATTACTAAAATAAAAAACTTGATATCTCGTACTTACACCTACTCTTCCTTAAATGTTTCCCTTCTCAGGAAATGACACCATACAGTTTCTCAGGCCAAAAAGAATTTTAAATCTCTTTGATATCTTTTTATTCCCCCTCATATTCAATATTCAATGCACAAGCAAATTCTTCAGAAATTATCCCAATTCATCCACTTCCTACCTCTGAAGCAGTAGCATGCTAGTCCAAGCTGTCTTCATCTGTCTTCTGAACTACTGTGCTAGCCTCATGACTGACTTCTTTGCTTCCACTCCTGTTTCCATATATGCTAGGCTCCACACAACAACCAGAATCACATTTTTAAATTCTAAATCAGATCGTGACTGTTTTTTACCATGCTTTACCTGCATAACCTGGTCCCTGGATACTTCTGTCACTTCCATTATCTGTGATTTCTGTATTGATCCTCTAACATGACAACATACTCTTATCTTGGGGTCTTTGTACATGTTGTTTCCTCTGCAGGAACAGCCTTCCCTCATGGGTCTCTCTCTCTCAATTCACTCAGGTCTGCATTAGAATTCTACCTCCTCAGAGAGGCTTTCTCTGACCATTCTATCTAAAATAGGATCTTTCTACTTTATCTTTTTTACCCTGATTTGTTTTTCATCAGAGCATTTATTGCTACTTGACACTACACATTTGTCATTTGTTTATTATCTGTTTCTTCCCATTCAAGTTTAAACTCCATGATTTTATCTGTTTTGTTCACTGCTGCATTCTTGGTGCCTAGAGCAGCAACTAGCACACAGTAAGTAATCAACAAATATTTGGCAAATGAAGGAAGAAAAAGCCAACCAGGAGAGCAAAAAGAGAGTAGCAAAGACAATATTATTTAGAGAAGCCATATGTCTCTAAGACAATTGGAGAAAGCAGCCAGTTTCCAGGACAGCCTTGGCTCCCACCAGATTTCCAGGCTCAGTTATAAATCAAGAATATCCTTAAAATAGCCACCCCTCCTCCTCATTTTTCTCTGTTTCTTGCAATTAGAAGAACTTAACCTGCAATTGTTACCAGGATTAGGGTGTCAAATAATAGGCATGAGGAAAGTATGGCTCTGGCCTATTATCAGGGTGAGGAGCAGTAGCATCTCGTTACCTTAGAATGAAAAGGTATAAAAGTGGAGTTTGAGGAGGTAAGGCTGGAAAGATAAGCCACAAGCTGGGATATCTTGGGCCCCTGAAAGCCAAATTATTTCAGGAACTTTGTGGTCACTGCCTGAGAGTATTCCTGAGGAATGAAAGTAAAGAATAGTAGTTTATTACTTTTCACTTTCTTAAGTAAAGTGCAACAGGAAAGGAGCAATCTTAGTTTCCAGGTTGCCCAGTTAGCTGCAGATAGAGAAAAACAGGAGCAGTGTGTAATCTTTTTGCCTCTGTCCTATGTCTTACAAATCAACATGGCAGGGATCACCCATACCAAATGCAAAGAAAAAACAAATTATACTGCTCGGTATTGGAGTATCAGACAGAACAGGACTGCTCTTAGGGTCTTCCCTCACAGGGAACTCCTACGACAGTGTGAGAATTCAGGCAGTGTGGTGACCAACAGCAAGGTCCTCTACAGAGAATCAAGAGTATAAGTTAATACCTATGGGGATCCCCTGGTCCTCATTGTATATCCTACCATCCACATAAATCTGGCCTTAGAATGCAGGCTTGTGAGGAGGGGACAGGCTCTGCTATGGACTGCAAGCCTGGAGTGCAAGTAGGCAATGGGTGAACTGCAGAATATATATACCCGCAGGGTTCTTCCTGGAGGTACTACTCTGTTCACATACCCAGATAGTGTCAATTTAACCTGGTTATATAGCATAACCTTTGCCCTGTTGCTTTAACAATTGTTGCTTAGAGAACCAGGCAGGCTCCAGATGCCAGGATCACTTAATGTGTTAGTAAATGTTTCCCAGTTCCTTCTATTTGTTATTTGCATTTATAAAAAGCAATGAAAGTTTACAAGGTATAGTACAAACTTCAATAAATTCAAATAGACACCTGTGTTCTCTTCTGCCACATTTAACAATCATGAATATTCAATGATTTAAATCTTAAAATGATCATTTTTAAAATATTCATTTTAAAGACAATGAAGCTCATCTCCATCTTTGTTTCAAAATTTTTTTTATATTTAAAATTTGAACATCTGAATGTATTCATTAGCATTAGGTATGGCTGTAAGTAACAGAGTAGAAGTTTATTTCTCTATCAGGTAAAAGTAAAGTGGCCGAGGCTACTATGAGAATCCACAATACTCAGGTATTAATTTTCCTTCCAGCTTACTGTTTTGACATCCTCATAACAAAGTCTTTGTCTTCAAAGTCCAAGAGAATAGCTAGAGTTCAGTCATCTTATTATTTTTTCAGATTGCATGATGGAAAGAGGGATGAAGAAGGGGAGAAGACAGTCACCAGGTGCCTTTTCAAATAGTTTCCTGGCAGGTGCTATACAATATCTCTGTTTTTTCACATTAGCTCCAACCTAATCATGTAGTTATCCCAGCTAGAAGGACACTGGAAAATGTCTAATACTCTGGGTGGCTATATACCTTAATAAATATTGGGAGTCATATTATTAAAAAAAGAAGAAAATAAATATTGGGGTTAACAACTAGCAACCTAGGCCACACTTCAGGATAGAGCTTTGGAAATTTTGTTTTGAGAGCAGGTTAAGCCACAGTTGTTGCCTGGCTAGAGGTAGAAAAAAAAAATGGAGGCAAACGTTTACCTGAGAAAGCAGGGATAGAATGTTTTGAGTTTAAAAGATAAAAAAGAAATTATTGATTACAAAAACATAAATGGGGGTTGGAAAGGAGGGCTATGCTTTTTCTTTAATTTTTTAAAATGTTTTATTTATTCTTAAAAGAGAGAGAGAGAGACAGAGCATGAGTGGGTGAGGGGCAGAGCAAAAGAGGGACACAGAATCTGAAGCAGGCTCTAGGTTCTGAGCTGTCAGCACAGAGGAGGGCTGTGCTTTTTAATGATTACCTTGACTGCCCTTCATGTCACGGAAATGCAAGAGTAGCAGGGTCAAGGGAGAGTTATATTAAAATGGTGGTTGAAAGCAGGATTTGACAAACTATGGCTCTGGAACCAAATCCACTTCACTGCTTTTGTAAATAAGGTTATCAAAACATAGCCATACGCATCATTTGCATATTGCCTATGGCTACTTTTCTTTTTTATTCTTTTCCTTTTTTATTGAAGTATAATTAACATGCAGTTTCAGGTATACAATATAATGATTCAACAATTCTAGGGGTGCCTGGGTGGCTCAGTCGGTTAAGTGTCCAACTTCAGCCCAGGTCATGATCTCACAGTTCAAGCCCCACATTCGGCTCTGTGCTGACAGCTCAGAGCCTGGAGCCTGCTTTGATTCTGTGTCTTTCTTTGTCTCTACCCACCCCTCTCCCATTCATGCTCTGTCTCTCAAAAGTAAACATTTAAAAAATTAACAATTCTATGCATTATTCAGTTCATCATGATAAGTGATCCTAATCCTCTACCTATTTTACCCATTCCCCCCACCAAACTCCCCTCTGGCAACCACCAGTTTGTTCTCTGTATTTAAGAGTCTGGTTTTTTGTTTGTCTCTTTTTCTCTTTGTCCATTTGTTTTGTTTCTTAAATTCCACATGAGTGAAATCGTATGGTATTTGTCTTTTTCTGACTTATTTTCTTAGCATCATATCTTCCAGATTTATCCATGTTGTTGCAAATAGCAAAGATTTTACTTTTCTATATCTGAATGATATTCCATTGCATGTGTGTATATGTGTGTGTATACACACAAAAAAATCTTGGTTTCTGAGCATAATTCATCCAGGAACGTGCTTGTAATCCAAGGCACTTGTATATCAAAGTGAATTTCCCCATAAGAAATGATAGAACCTCAGATAATATGTTCTACAACCCCAAACTATTCATATAAGAATGATTACAATACTGAAATACAATACAAAATAATAAAGAAAATACAAAATATAAGGAAAAATAAACAAATTAACCTGCACTTACTTTTGAAAACCTTTATGGCTGGTATGAGGGAGACAGAGAGAGGAGGGTTATTGTGTAGGATGACTTTCACTATCACAATGGAATCTTTTTTTGTCTTCGTGCAACTTTAATAAGGAACCTATCCAAGGACACTTGCTTTTGCTTCCCTTTTAGGATTTCACAGAAATGTGACATTGCAATGAAGATCACCCACAATCCTGCAGTGAGAGATAGAGAGAAGCACCTTTGGCTCAGTTGTGACATGTCATGCTCGGTATCACATACTACTCATATTGCAAGACATCACTTGTTTATCAAGTTAAAACTTCTTAGAAATGTTTGTTCACTTCACAGAACACTCACAGAACGAGTTACTTGCAATGCAAGGTTTTACTCTATATATATGACAACTTCTTTATCCATTCATCTGTGGGTGAACACCTGGGTTGCTTCTATGTGTTGACTATTGTAAATAATGCTGCAATAAGCATAGGGATGCATATATCTTTTTGAATTAGTGTTTTCATTTTCTTTGGATAAATAACCAGTAGAAAAAATACGGGATCATATGGTAATTCTATTTTTAATTTTTTAGGAAATTCCATACTGTTTTCCACAGTGACTGTTCCAATTTACATTCTCACCAATGGTGCTTAAAGGTTTCTCTTTCTCCACATCCTCGCTAACATTATTTCTTGTCTTGTTGATTCTAGCCATTCTGAGAAGTGTGAGGTCATATTTCATTGTGATTTTGACTTGCATTTGCCTGATGATGAGAAATGTTGAGCATCTTTTCATGTGTCTGTTGGCCATCTGTATGTCTTTTTTGAAAAAATATCTATTTAGGACCTCTGCCCATTTTTAATTATATTATTTGTTATTTTTGAGTCATGTTTTTTGGATATTAACTCCTTATCATACATATCATTTGCAAATATCTTCTCCCATTCAGTAGGTTATCATTTTGTTTCATTGATGGTTTAGTTGACTGTGCAAAAGCTTTTTATTTTGGTGTAGTCCGATAGTTTTTTCCACCCTTCCTGAGGAGATATATCTAGAAAAATGTTTGATGGTTGATATCAAAGAAATTATTACCTATATTTTCTTCTAGGACTATTATGGCTTCAGGTCTACTTTGAAGTCTTTAATCCATTTTGAGTTTCTTTTTTTTTTTAATGGTTTCAGGAATAAAATTTAGTGATTTATCACTTACATGTAACACCCAGTGCTCATCTCAACAAGTGCCCTCCTTAATGCTCATCACCCATTTAACCCATCCTCACACAAAACACCCCTCCAACCACCTGTGGATGGTGTAAGAAAATGGTTCCGTTTTCTCAGTAACATTTGTTAATGAGACAATCTTTCCCCAATTGTATATTCTTGCCTCCTTTGTCATAGATTAATTGACCATATAAGTGCGAGTTTGTTTCTGGGCTCTTGATTCTGTTCCATTGATCTATATGTCTATTTTTGTGCCAATACAAAATTCTTTTGATTACTATAGCTTTGTAGTATATACTGAAATTTGGAATTGTGATGTTTCCAGCTTTGTTCTTCTTTTTTAATATTGCTTTGTGTAGTCATGGTCTTTTATGGTTCCATACGAATTTTAGTATTATTTGTTCTAGTTCTGTGAAAAAAAGCTGTTGGTATTTTGATAGGGTTTGCATTAAATCTATAGATCACTTGGAGTAGTATGGACATTTTAACAATATTTGCTCTTGCAATCTGTGAACGTGAAATATCTTTTCATTTGTTTGTGTCATCTTCAATTTCTTTCATCAGTGTTTTATAGTTTTTGGAGTACTAGTTTTTCACCTTCTTGGTTAAGTTTATTCCTAGGTATTTTATTCTTTTTAGTGCAGTTGTAAATGGAATCATTTTCTTAGTTTCTTTCTTTCTTCATTATTAGTGTATAGAAAAGCAGCTGATTTCTGTATATTAATTTTGTATCCTGCAACTTTGTGGAATTGATTTATCAGTTCTAGTAGTTTTTTAGTAGAGTATTTGGGGTCTTCCATTTAATATCCTATCATCTGCAAGTAGGGAAAGTTTTATTTCTTCCTTATCAATTTAGATGCTTTTTATTTCTTTTTTTGTTTGTTTTGATTCCTATAGCTAGACTTCCAATACTCTGTTGAATAAAAGTGGTGCAACTGGATATTCTTGTCTTGTTCCTGACCTTAGGGGGAAAACTCTGTTTTTCACTAGTGAGTATGATGTTGGCTGTGGAGTTTTCATATATGGCCTTTATTATTATAGTTTTATATATAATTATATATGTAAATTATATAATTATACTAGAGGTATGTTCCCTTTAAGCCCATTTTGTTGAGAGTTTTTATCATGAATGGATGTACTTTGTCAGATGTTTTTCTGTGTGTATTAAGATGATCATATGGTTTTTATCCTTTCTCTTGTTAATGTGATATATCACATTGATTTGCAAAAACTGAACCAAACTTTTATCTCTAGAATAAATCCCACTTGATTGTGGTGAATAATTTTTCAGTTTATTCTTGGATTTGATTTTGTTGAGGATTTTTTGCATCTCTGTTTATCAGATATATTGGCCTCCAGCTTTTGTTTTTGGGGGCTTTTTGGTATTGTCTTTATTTGGTCTTGATATCAGGGTAATTCTGGCATCAAGAATAAATTCGGAAGCTTTTCTTCCTCTGCTCTTTTTTTGGAATAATTTGAGAAAAATAAGTATTAGTTCCTTAAATATTTGGTAGAATTCACCTGTGAAGCCATTTGGTCCTAAACTTCTGTTTGTTGGGAGTTGTGTGTTTGTGTGCGATTTTTTTTTTTTTTTACCGATTGAATTTCATTGCAAGTAATCAGGGTTTTCAAATTTTCTTTCTTCTTGACTCAGTTTTGAAAGATTATATGTTTCTAGGTATTTATCCACTTCTCGGTTGTTCAGGTTTATATTGCCTTAGGTCTTTGATTGTTATTGGGACATGTTGATTGTTAGTTCTCCTTGCCTATGCTGTAATGGCAGAGTTGGGTAGTTGCAGCAGAGATCATGACATCTGCAGAGCCAAAATGAAAATATTTGCTGTCTGGGCCCTTACAGAAGAAGTTTGCTGACCTCTGGTAAAAATACCTGAGTGAGGCAGCTTAATCTCTGATTTTAATCCTTGCTAAGTTTTTCGTTGTTGTTTTCTTTTATTTATTTATTTATTTATTTATTTATTTATTTATTTATTTTTGAAGCAGGATCCACACCCAGGGTGGAGCCCAACACGGGGCCTGAACTTGAACTTGGGATCCTGAGATCAAGACTTGAGCTGAGATCAAGAGCCAGATGCTTAATCAACTAAGACATCCAGCTGCCCCATTATACTTGCTATGTTTTTAAAGCAATTTCACATTTTAAAAATGATGATGGATTATAAATAAACTGTGATCACAAGGAGGCAATAGTTGTAGACCATTGGAGAATAAGTAATACTGCTTTTTTTAAGTAATGCATCATTTGCCCTGGAGAAGTTTCTGTTTCTTATTGTAGTTTGTTGGATTCTCTGTTTCTTTTTAATTTTTTTTGTTTTTTATTTATTTTTGAGAGACAGAGAAAGACAGCATGAGCAGGGGAGGGTCAGAGAGAGAGGGAAACACAGAATCTAAAACAGGCTCCAGGCTCTGAGCTAGCTGTCAGCACAGAGCCCGACGCGGGGCTCAAAATCACAAACCATGAGATCATGACCTGAGCCAAAGCTGAGGCTTAACCAACTGAGTCACCTAGGTGCCCCTGTTGGACTCTCTCTAGACTGGGATATCTCTTGTTTCCATTAGACATTTCACACGGCTATTAGAGCAACTGAATGTGGACCTTAGCTTTTATAAAAAATAATATCCCCAAGAGTCATCACATATATTGTTGCTGCTTTTGCTTTAATATAAAATGGAGATATTTCATTCTCTTAAGCTAATAAATTTACCTATTCAAACAAGCAAAAATCAATGCACAGAGCAAACTTAAAGAAAAGAAAATCATCTTTCCTATTTTTTTACATTTTGGAAAGAGAGCGCAAGCATGGAAGAGGGGCAGAGGAATTGAGAGAGAAGGGGCACCAGAGAGAATCCCAAGCAGGCTCATCCTCAGCTCCAGCATCATCAGCATGGAGCTCAATGCAAGGCTCAATGCCATGACACTGGAAATCATGATCTGAGACAAAATCAAGAGTCAGATGGTCAATCGACTAAGCCATCCAGGCACCCCAAGAATCATCTCTCAGGTTCCAGAACAAATGTCACCTCCTCTATGAGGATTTCATGATCAGCTGGATGGAATTAATCTGATTCCTCTGTCTTCTCTGGCATATAGCCTGTACTTCTATTGAATCTGTCACATTATACTTTGTTTTGAGATTGTCTGACAATAAATCTTTCTTCTCCTCTAGATGTGAACTCCTTAGTGGTTTAACTTTTATCTCATTAGCTTGAATGCCCAAATGCCTGGTCAATGCCTCACACCCAAAAGGTTGAGTTGAAATGTGAAAGAGCCATTAGCCTCCACTACATCTCTTTTCTTTCTTCTTTATTGTAAAGGCTGTTGTATCTGCCTCCAGTCCACATTGTTTGGGCCATTATATTCTCTCTTTTACCCTTCTTAGTCTATTGGCTCATTTATCATTCTCAAACTATATATCTGTGAAAATGTGGTTTTCGCATTGAAATTTTAAAAATTTTCTTCTATCTCTAGAAATTCTCACTCTGTGATACTTTTCTTCTCTGGACAGTATTTTGCCTCACCCCTTTTTCTATCCCTAAGTTACATTCATCTTTATGCACTCCATCAAGCAGTGAAACAGAAGAGAGAGAAGGGGCTTTATTTTCTTATATTCCCCACCTCCCTTCCTCTTGCTTTATTGATCCAAAACACTTGAACCTCTCTTGGCAAAAACTGACTCTGATAAGAAGTGCAGCAGCTTCCATGCTCTGCCCTGAATTTTAGGCTTCATAATAGAGGAAGCATCTCTTTTTACCCCCACTTCTTCAAAACATGGACTTTGCTACAAGAACATATAATTCCTGTGTTATAAAAACAAACTTATGAAAAACTAATCATGATGAAAATAGGAATCACAAAAGCTACTGCCATGATGCCTTGCTTAGGCCATGATGGAGTGGCTCTGTCTTTATGAGAAAGATGCCTATGACAAGGGTAAAAGAATGGGTTCATTTCTGGCATTAGTCTAGTGTCAGTGGGCCCTTTGCCTTCTACTGGTGTTACTGCCAGGGCTGTCTCTTAGTGCCCCATCTTCCTAGGCACCAGATGCAGCTGCCAAGCTGAAAGGAAAGAAGAATTGATTTCAATTTCAAACTTGAGAATGTCCTCACTGCTCTGACCTTGAACATGGCTATTTCACTTTCTTGCCAATCCTTGGTAAATAGCCAGAGTTTTGCTCTCAGTACTGTTTTGATGCATTTCCCCAGGATTTTTTTCTTTCTTTCTTCTTTGTGGCCTCTCATCATGGCTGGCCCTGTTCCCTGACCCTCTCCAAACCCAGCAGGGCCTCCTCACCAACCGGGATAATAATGGGCACTAAGACAGCTGCAGCATGGACTCTTGGCAGGCTGACAGGCATCAGGAAGGACTAGTGGCTGGGAGAGAATGAGGGCTACCTGGTCCACCTCTCCTAGTCTGAGAATCTCTTTGGCCCTTGTAAACAAAGAGAGACTGGTCCTATTATCAAGGTGGCATGACCTTTGGTAGGACCTATTTTTGTCTCTTCATTTATGTATAAGATGAAAATAACACCAGGAAAGCACAAATATTCACACAAAGACAACCAATATCAGAGCAGTAGCAAGAGCTCCTTGGGGAAAAAAGCAGTGATTGCTTTGGGCTAGAACTATTAAAGATTTGAGAAAGTAGTACAAGAGCACTCAAATTTGGTCAGACTTTCCAACAATAAGATCCAAACTAGATTAAGCAACTTTTTAGTCAAGCAATTATGCTTCTCTTCCCAGTTGAGGATATTTTCAGAAATCAGGCTTATCTAGGAAATAGTGGTTCTTGCACAGTACTGTTATTCTAGAAACTTATATGCATCCCCATAGCCCATTCCTCTCCCCCCACCCCAGGCCACACCCCATCAAAAGGTGACTGTGTGACTCTCTCTGAAACAAAGTTTGCCCTTACTGCTAGGAAAACAAAATGGAGATTCTTAGTTTCCTCTGCAGGCTGGAAGTCAAGAATGGAAAGACATGTGATCTGGCACAGTTTTACCTTATCTACTTGGCCAAGTTGCTTTACCTCTCTGGGTCTCAATTTCTTCTCCTTACAAAATAAATAGGCTAACTTTTTCTCTAGGTTTCCTCTTAGGTTCTGCTGCAATAATTCATTCATAGTTGCATCAAGTATATCACAGGAAAATGCCTCTCAGATGCACTGATTTCTCTTTGAAATACAAATGGAAGCTTAATAGAGGATATTCCCAGGTAGTTGTACATATGGGGGAGGAGAGTTATGATTAAAGAAAGATATGCTTTGGAGTCATTGGACATCAATTCCTCTTGAGAATCTGTAACATTGACTCACCCTCCTCGACTGGCACCTACAGGGGCAGCAAGAATCCTTCTTTTTAAGCATCATCCCTGCTCTCCACTGCCCATCCCATTTACTACACATGGAGTGAGAATTTTTATGTGCCAGGCATTATTAGAAATGCAAAAATTAATTAGGTAAGATCCCTTTTTAAATCAAGCTTATGATATTCGCTAAGAACAAGGACCCAGGAAGGTAAAAACTCAAGAGACCTGGTTGAAGAATCATTCTGATCTTCCTTTTTACCTGCTCATGAAGGGAATTAAGTAGAGGTATTGAAGGTCTTTGACATTAGACACACCTAGATTCAAATTTGAGCAAAGTAATTTGTCATTCAATTTCCTCATTCTTCAAAATTAGACAATAATAAAACCTCTCTCAAAGGATTAGTGAGATAATGCACATAAAAATTCTTCACTATCTTGCCACAGATACGTTTTGAGGGCTTTCATGTACTTTGAAAGATAACTAAGAATATAATTTCAAGTAAAGGAGTGGTCCCTCTCCTCATAAATTTTTCAGTGTGGTGCAAACTGATTAGATACCACACAAATAAATATATATGTTTAAATAGTGATAAGTACTATGCATCATTTAGGTTCTTCAGGGAGATAAAAAGATAGAATTAGAAGCATAAGAGATTTTGGGGGGTTAACGCCTAAGAATCACTAAGAGCAGAAGCAGAGTTTGGCAGAAGAGCTTCAGACTGCAATCCAGATCTGTCAAAGGCTTGAATGGTTCAAGAAGGACTTAGGAGTACAGATTTCCCCTTGAAGGAATCCTACATTGGGTAGAAATGACCAGGCACTAGGACCACCAACTATGTACAGTCACTAGATTGAGGATGTTCTAGAAGTATGTGGCCTTGGCTAAAAAGCTGAGGCAGGGCCTGAAGGCACTGAAAGAAGGCAGTCAGTCACCTTTACTCTTTGCAGCTGAATAGCAAATTCTTGAAGGGAAATCCACTTGGTGTACATCTATGGGTGTCCATGCTATGAAGGAAAGCTATAAAAGAGGTTAATGCAGAACCTAATCTAGGCTTCTTTGACAGTGTTATTCATAAGGAGATGTTTAGAACTGTCAGTATTAGCCTGACCAAGACAGGCAGGCAGGAGCTGTCCAGAGTAAAAAAGAGCATCTGAGAGGACAGGACTTGTGTTAAGAAACCAAAAGAGAACAAGACCTGAAGCTCAAGAAGTTGGAGCCAGATCTGGCAGGACCTAAAAGGCCATGTTAAGGATTTTGTCTCTAACATAAGAGCAAAGAAAAGCTGGTGAAAGATTTTGAGAAGGGCAAGGGAGGAGCCAGTAACATAATCAGATTTGCATTTAGAAAAATTACTGTGGCGGTTATGTTGAGGAAAGGGTTTATAGAATAACAAGAGGAAATGTAGGGAGACCATTTAGGAGGTTCTTGTACAATACCTTGTACATAGTAAGTCCCCCCAAAATAAGACTAATCATCATCATTAATAAGGATAAGCCTGAATGGCATAATCTTACTCTTGCTCCCTGAATTAAATCTAGACACTTTTGCATTTGCTTTAAGCACTCTACCTATTAACTTTGGCTTAGCCTTCATTCATTCCAAATTATACTGTTCAATAACTTCACATTTTATTGCTTTGTTTTAGACATTCTGCTTCATTATACTGATCTTACTATTCCCTGAACACAACTTCTACATTTTTGCTCCAAACCACAGTTCATGCCCATCTGAATGTCCTTCCCCATTCTTTGTCAAAAATTATTTTCTTCTCTTCCCAAACTCTAATAAAGTCTTCCCAACACACTCTGCCTAGCTTGATATTCTTTCCTTTGCACCATCCTTCTGCCACTAACAGAGCTCCCTGTGAAGCTGTGGTATGTATTGAAAGGTGTTCCTTTCATATTATTTTCACTTCTTTTGAACTCCTAGAAACCAAAGACTTTAGGAGATTTTAGGCACTCAGAATAAGAAAATGTAGAATATTTTATCTTTCCAAGAAGCTTATCATTTAATTTTTTAAAGGGAAGAATAGTTGCAAATGGTCAATGCAGATTGTTTGGAATAGAGAATAGGACCAAATGGGAAATAAAAACTGCCAGAAAAGGAAAAATAAATGTGACATGCCAGAAAAAATAGCTAATAATAGAAACTAAAATGTATTTAGCACTTGCCTTGTACCAGTCACTATTCTAAGAACTTTACATATATTATCTCACTTAATTCTCACAAGTTTAATTCTTGTCCCTATTTATAATGTCGAATGATGAGGATCACTCAGTACCCTGAACTCTGAAGAAAAGAAATTTTTCTTCAGCTGATAGTTTTTGAGCCTTAGTTGTGCCATGTGGTATGGAGGGGAGAGGGACACTGGAAATGCTGAGGGAAGCCAAATGGCTTCAGACTACCAGAGGGAAAGATGGGGTAATGCGAAGTACAGGAAGGAAATGCAGATAGAAAGGAAGAAGGATTTGGAAAGGAGAACAGTTTACCAGATGCTTTAAGGAAGTTTTGCCTATCCATTCTCCATCTCCTTAAGATAGTTTAGTGAAGATTTACATTGCTCTTTAGAATTTTCTGCTTCAGGTTTTCTTTTGTCTCCACTAATGTGCTGAGTCTGGCATTGTTAAGAGCTAGAGAACCCTACTCCTTCAGATTTATCAGGAGGTAAGTTCTCTAAGAACTTCCAAGGGGTATAAATTACAGAAATTAACTAGGCAGAGAAGCACCTCTTTCTCTAGATCTGTAGGATTAGATGAGGAAACATGAAGGGAAGGGTTTTCCCTATGTAACCGTGAAGGAAGATTTTGAAAGAGGTGTTTCATGGAATAATGTCAGTGCCATGTGCTAAAAATGAAAGCAGAGACTTAGAGCAGAAGCCTTAGGACTTTCAGGTTTATCAAAGCAGTCCTGAAGGGTTAGGGAAACCAAGGAATAGAGGCTGCACTGAGGCCACAGTGAAGGTGAAGAGCCTAAATTTCCATCGAATTGGGGCTAACTCTGCACTGTTCTCCTCCTCTCCCTTAACATTCTGCTTATTGACTTTCCTCCCAAACCAGGAAACAGACTTTACCTCTTTATCATCAAGTTGCTGGTGGCAAGAAGAATGAGCAAAGCTATTATAAGAATATATAGTATATATAATATATAATATTATAAGAATGAGAAGAGCTATTATAGTTAAATAATTGTAATTCGGGTGGTAGTGCAGGGAGAGAAATGATTTCTTCTGCAGAATCCAAGGTCTTATTTGCATTTGAAAAAAATTATTACAGCAGTGTATTATATTATATTTTCCAGGAAAATATTTCAGAACAACCACAGTAATCTCTTGCATGTGCGCACGCACACACACAGATGCACATTCTCAATTTTCCAATTAAAAGTACATACTATACATAGTTTTTCAATTAAGAAGAATTCAGAAGGTAAGATACACCGATTTCTATATGTTCCTAAATTTAAAGAGGGAAAGACTTGTCCAGGGGGTTAAAGAGAAAAGGACTGGGAGTTTGGAGGAAAAGACATTAGGGAAAGCTATATGGCAAGGCTAAGAAAATTACAGAATTAATGCTATTTAAAAATAATTGTGTCAAAAATCTTTTTCAAGGAATTAGTCCATTTCATTGACTAGGTAATTACAAAAGTAATTAATTCCTTATTTTAGGAATTTTAATTGGGTGTCCACAATCAGATGCAAGTAGGGGTCCTCTCCTGGTGCTAGAATTGGAATCAGCAAGTTCAATTTATCAACAGGTTATGGTAAATCCCCTAATCCAAAGGGGTTCCATATAGCTACCATGCACCTCTAATCACTCCCAAAGGGTTTTCTTGTTTACATATGCCTCTTCCAAGTGTTTTTATTCTTGGCTAAATCTCTTCATATGTTAGGCTACTTAAACATACTTTCATTCTCCTTGATCCTTACCTTGAAACAGATTTCATAGTTCTCTCTTTGTTCAACAGAGAAAACAAAACTAGGATTGCAAAGAATAGTAATGGTCATCTTGTCCTATTCTCTCCTTTTATGGGTTAAGAAAACCAGGACAAAACAGGTGAATTTCCCCACAATTGTGCAGCTGGTTAAAGGCTGAAATGGTGAAAGCCCTAGAATCTAGGGCCTCCTCCCACGGGCCTCCTGCTCCGCTACCTGCTCTTCAGTAGCTTTCCTGGGACAGCTTTCTCATCTTCTAATTTTCCCTCCTGGGGGGCCTTTGCCAACTCATTAGGTCTCCCCTTTGACATGGAACTCACTATCTCACACACACACACACACACACACACACACACACACACACACACAATATGTTTATATGCAAGGGCAATCTCAAATGCCCTGATTTGTTTTCTAAACACATTTCATGGCCTTTTGGCCTACTTTGCACATTGGGCATATGTCTCACTTTAAGTAGGCTGGCCCAAATGCTTTCCTTCTACAAGGAGTCTTAAAATAGGAAAAAGGAACTCAATAGAAAATCCTTTATCTTTTAAAAGAAAATTTTAAATAAAACAAATGCACAACAGAACACAAAAAGTCATGAAACCATTACTTAACCCATCACTGTAAAGAATCATTATGATGTACTTCCTCTAGGTTGTTCTCCTAGACATCCATTTTTAATATCCTTGTTATCCAATCTTCAACCTGACTTACCTCATTCAAGTGTTGGAATAAACTGTCTATAAACTGTCTTGCTCTTCCTCAGAATCAGTGAAAGAACATCCAGAGAACACCAATACATCTAGAACCTCACTCAAAACATAATTAGGAGTTGAAAGTAATTTTTTCTGTCATTTTATGGGGGGGTTGTGACAGAGACAGCTGCTTCTTACTTAAAATCTGCAATTCCCTTTTACCTTATACCAATTTCATTTAAGGCAACCAAATGCCAAGCTTAAAAATTCTATTTCTGCAGACACCCTTTGAGTCAGGATTGGTCATATGAAAAAGATTTGGTGAAAAGATGTCAGCAGAAATCACAGGGTAGAATAGGGAATGCTCTTTGAAGAGGACTGGCTGACTCACCAATGTGCGTGCGTGCTCTCCCCTCTTCCTCCTTCCTGCCTTGTAGATGTGATGGCTGGAGCTGCAGAAATTGTCCACGAGGCGATCTTGAGAATGAAAATTACAGGCTAAGGATGTTGGCATCTGAAAGAATAAGGCTGGGACCTCAGTGACATTGTGGTGCTACTACACCTGCTCTAGACTGTCAACTTCCCAACTTCATGTTGAAAGAAAGTATAAGTCACACTTTCAGGAGATTTCTTTCTTTCCTTTTCTTTCTTCCTTTCTTCCTTCCTTCCTTTTCTTTCTTTTTCTTTCTTTCTTCTTTTACTTACAGCTAAAAGTTATTAACTAATACAGGGGCCAAACAACCCTGAAATGCTTTCAGAGAGAGCTTCCCCTTGAATGCCTATTTTTGGGTGCCCTAATGATTCCTCTAAGTCTGGATTTTTTGGTTATTTGGGATTTCCCAGTCCTCTCTTTGCATCCCTACCTCCCATACCAGTGCCTTAGGAAGTCCAGAGCCTCACACCTTGGACTCTTTGGACCTGACTCTCTAAACTCACATGGCTGGACTCTTTCCCTCTTACCTTTACTGTTTAAGGTCGCATTCCCTGAAAGGGCCTGGCTTTACGTGGGCAATTGCTGTTCCTTTTAAACCACTCCTACCCTCTTCTCAATTTAGTTTGTGCACCTGCTACAGGTTATTCTGACCAGTTTTCCACTAAATGCTTAACAGAAGATTTATACCATAGTCTTTCTTTGTAGAACATCCCCTACGGTCTGCTTAAATTTTATCTAGAATTTCCAGACTTATTTCTCCTTCCCAAAAGTCTCTATCAAACTGACTCATTCCCAGATAGTTCAAGGGGTGATCATGGCTGATTAGACCCAGCTGAAAATCTATGCATACAGGGCTAATGAAGAAGCTTCTGGTTCTGTGTAATTTGTTCCCAAATGTTAGCGCTAGAAATAGGGAGGCCCTTATTTCATTTTATTATTTTACCCCTTAACCTTTTTTCATTCAGTTAAGATTCTGATACCATAAGATTTGCACTCGGGGTCCAAGTTTTCTTAATGGATAATGATAACTTTAAAACTTGTGGGAAATAAGCAATGTAAAGCAAAAAAAAGTAAGCAGTAATATAGACACCTGGATTTTAGTTGTAAAATTCTTCCCTGGGCTATCACTCAGCTACATCAGCTTCTGATTATTAGTTTGGTCAAGTATTATTTCCTTGGATTCTGGTGACCATCCATACCCCAGCCCCAAGCTCTCAGGGAAATGATCTGTTTGATCCAGTTACTACTAATAAAGCATGTGCAGGACAATTAACTAATGTGATTTAAGTTGGCTCATGTGTGCTCCCACTTCTTTAAGAGCCCAACTTGAGATAAGGAACAAGTAAGAGACCTTGTTGACTGCCCCTTGGAGGAGTGTGTCAGAGAAGACTGACTTGGAGGAAATGGAGGGCTAGAGAAGTGGCTTAGTTTCCCAGACTGTTCTCTCAGAGACTTATCATTACTCTCAATGAATTGAACTGGAATAAAAGACATCACAAAGGTAGTCCATTCTAATGAGAGCAATTCTAAAACTTAGGGCCCTCATTCTCTATTTAACAGAGACTGCTCAGAAGATCTAATCCAAAATTTAATTATTTCTCCCCTAAGGAATGTTATTTATCTCCCAGTATTAGGCAGAGCAATTCTGCACACACACATACCTCAACTTTTATCCTCACCACTGATCGTGACTCGGCAAGCAGAGAGCATTTTAGCTACCAGGACCCTCACTCAATTGTAAACAGCAGAACATTACTTTCTCTTACACATGGATAAAAGACAAGCTGAAAATAGCTTCCAAATCAGTTCAGGTGGTAGACTTATCAGTGGTTTCTTTTTTCTTTCATCTTTCTACTTTCAGTTTTCCCATATTTTCTTTGATTATAATACATATTAATGAGCACTAATATTTCTCAAGCACTAATGCCAGGCCAGGACCTCTGCTAGGTATATTATGTATTTTATTTCATTTACTCCTCTTTACAAATACATGGGTTTACATGTAAAGAAACTAAATAAAGGAAGTAACTTAACAGAGGGGAGCCTATATCTGAATCTAGGCTTATCTGACATTGAAGGAGGGAGGAGAGAGCTTGTACAAGTGCAGGGGAGGGGCAAAGGGAGAGGGAGACAGGATCTTAAGCACAGCGCAGAGCCCAATGCAGGGCTTGATCTCATGATAGTGAGATCATGACCTGAGCTAAAACCAAGAGCCAGACCCTTAACCGACTGAGCCACCCAGGCACCCATGTTCATCATTTTTGAAATCAGGGAAGAAGGCTTCTAGGAATTATCAAATTAAACTCAAAGAACTAAAAGCACTGTATATGAAATAATAAAAATATTTCGGCAACAAAAACAGTAATCGCCTAATATATGTTCAAAAAGTAAAGTGAGCATTTCTTTTTTAAGCAAATGTATGGGTACAAGAGCTTGTGTTTCACTATGGGAAGAATGGCTCAGGGGCTCACACTACCAAACTGGTGGTCCCTGCCTAGAAAGTCACAGGCCTTGAATCCTCAGGCCTGGTCCTCCAGTTGATGTCCATGGCTTCCACATTGAGGCCTACAAAAAATATGAAATATGAGGTGAAATAAAAGAAATGAATCCAACTGGGGAAAACCAGAGAAAATGGTGGCCCTTGGTCTAGAGAATATAAATTAAACAAATAAATGCTTCTTCACTTCTCACCTCACATTCAACCAGTGTAAGTAAAGTCACCTCCCTAGTAGCCTTAGCCAGAGTATTTCTAGAATCTGGGAGCTCTCTCTCTTTGGGACAATGACTCAGCTGTTGAACATGCCAAACTGATATCTGCCTGCTTAACTTTTAGTCCTTGATCTGGCTGCACATCTTGACAGGGAAGAACACATTTATTCTGCCTGTCACAGAAAAGCTCTTGAAATATTTGCAGACAACGATGTGGTATTTTTTCAGTTTTTTGGTTTTCTCCATGCTAAAAGTAACCATTTCTATCAACTATCTATGATCTCCTTCCTCTCATCATCCTATTTGCCTTGCTCTAATCAGTCAATATCCCCCAAGAATTGTGGTACCTACCACGTAACCCAGTGTTTCAGTGTGGTCTGACCACAGCCCACTGCAATAGGACCAGTGTGCCTGTTATCTCCACTTCACTTCCCCTCATGCAGTCAAAGATTGAGGTTGTTTTTTTCCAGCAGACACATCACAATGCTGGCAAGTATTCAATGTGTGGTTAAAGTTCCCAGTTCTTTCATATGAACACTGTTCAGATAATCTTCATCCTGAATAGCTGGTTTTCTTTTTTTACCCTAAATATAAAATTCTGCAATATTTCTGGTATACTTCATATTATTGAGATAGACAAACACCCCTATCTAGACAATTTTGAATTCTGATTTACTTCTGTGACTATACAGTTTTGTGTCACTTATAGGTTTAGTAAAAAAGCCATAATGTATTGATGCATTGCAAAAGTAAAGCAAACTTTTCTGACATTATTGAAAGTGTAGGCTTGGGTACACGGTGCAGAGTGACTTCTAAATTTGCTTGAGCAATTTATAGACAGCCCTTTCAATTTTCTCCAACCCACCTGCATGACATATAATACAAGGCATACAAAGATGAAAAAGAGGCCTCTTTAGTGTGGGTAGTGAACAAGGAAGAAAACAGAAAGAAGCAGTGACACTATCTGTACCTATTCTCCTACTTTTGGTCTCAAGATTGGATACTCTTGTGGTCTGATCCGGGTATATGAGGCTAATGATGTGTTCACAGCTCCTCCTAGACCAGGGCTCAGCCTAGATACCCTATTTCCCTGTACAGGAAGATCAGAGACAATAGATTGGTATCAAAGGATCATTTGAACAGTACGGATGTAAATGTGGCAGCCCCAGTTTGTACAAGATTCAGCCTTCTGACAGTTCTCACCTTCTGGAGAGCAATCATCACTTCCTCCCTCTTCCCTTCACCTCCACAAGATCAATACCAGATGGAAAAAGATTTTTCCTTTGCTGATTTATTTCCTCTTAATTACACCCAGTCAGGGGAACCACAGCCTAATTTTTATCAGCTTACTGTTAGGAAAACAAACTATACTAATAAAAGTAACAAAGAGAAGCCATTTTATGGCCAAGATCTAATGGCCAGTATGATGTTTTCTCTGATACAGTTGAAATGAAACATACTCTGAACCTGAACATATTCAGTCTTTCACTCCCCTCCCAAAGAGAGATAACCACAACAATCACTTCTAGGAAGCTCCCTTACTTGAACTAATATGGGCTCCTTTTCCCTCATATTCCAAGATCAGATAAACTCAAATGTCCTACACAGTCACCATGATGGGAACCATAAAACAAGAGTGTACAGGGGACAAGACCATATTTGGGAGTTGGCCCCAGAATCAGGCCTGGATTTCAGTACCGGCTTCTCTGTTGACCAGTCATGCAATCCTGGGCAGATTACCTATTTCTCTATTCCTCAGAAATACATAAATAAAAATAGAGTTGATAAGACTTATTCAAAAGTTTATAAATTAGTACAGTCCTTGGCATCTATGAAGTGCTTAATAAATATTAATTTTTTCAAATAGTTTTCATATATATATTCAGTTCACTTTTTTCTAGTATTCAGGTGCTATGCTTTGATCTAAAACAATTAAGAAGCAGGGCAACAGTTGTCACCAGTTCTTAGAATCCTAGCATCTTAGAGATCTAGCATGACCCTTCCTTTTGCAGATGAAGAAATTGAGGCCCATGTAGGAAAAAGGAGTTTTCCAAGGCATGCAGTCAGTGAATGCCAGAGCCAGGGCTCAAAGTCAAGTATCCTGGCTCCCTGACTCCCAGTCCTGTCCCCAATTATAGCTGTTTTTGTTCCAGAAAGGAATCAGAATTAGCTGTACATCCAATTGCAGATTTAGATACTAGTATATATAACATATATAATTATGTATAGAGAAATTTAAAGTATTATCTATAACACTTTAGCATATGCATAGCCCAATGAATCTAATACTCAAAAATCTCACTTCAAAACCCCCTATTTACTAAGCAGTGTGGAATCATGGAAAAAACATACAACTTGGAACTGAGTAGGCTTAGATTCAAATCCCAATTCTACCACTTACTGGTTGCATGACCTTTAGCAATTTATTCAGTCCCTCTGAATTTTAATTTCTTCATCTGGAAAATGGGGATATTAACCTCTATCAGTGTTTTTTGTGGTGCATATGGCATATCATGTATGGGGGCAAATGCCTGGTATATTGATTGAGATGCCCATCATACACTGGCATTCCTCCTTAGGTGATTCTCTCATTTCCCCCGATTTTGGTGCTCTGCTGGAAACAAGACACTGTTGGGTGCTTGTGAGATGGGAACCATGTTTGAGAGGAAAGACAGTGATCTGTTTTCTTTGCCATGAGTGAAATGGGATCATGGAGCATAAGGTTGTTTCTTAGAGGACATCAGCTCAGGCAGTAAGACAAGACTCGGAATTACCTACCATGAGGATAAAGAATCTAGGTTGTACAATGCTGGGCAGTGGATTTATTGGCTGGCCTTAGAGCCATCTATGCACCGGGATTATATGTATTCTAATACTCAAGTCTATTATCACCTAAAAGCTGCTTTTGCTTTTGGCACTTGAAGTGCTGATTGCCAAAACCTTCTCTTGGTAAACCTCCTTATGTGTCAAGTATTTATAAATATTTATGGAAGGAAGAAAGAAGGAAGGAAGGAAGGAAAGGAAGGAAGGTTGTTTCAAGGATGCAATGATGACTGGTCCTTGGGAACTAGGAAATCATGTTTTGTTCTGAGAGTTAATCTATACAATCAATCCATAATGGATCAGATCAGAATATGCAAAGTCATCTTAAAGCAACAGTCTAGATTCTTAGACAAATAAAACTTTTATATCTGTTGTTCCCCAACCTGGCTAATGATCAGAGTCACTTAGAACTCTGAATGTCACTAAATATTCACATCCCTAACCTTTCCACAGATGTAATAAATCAGAATTTCTAGTAGAGCCAAAACAGTCTTTATTTCTTTATAAGTCCTCCAGGTGCTTTTGGGGCAATCAGCCCCACCTAGCCAGCAGAATGGCTTTGGGAACCATAGTTCCACTGCAAGAGGTCTGAAAAGGATTAACACATATAACAAGCAATGTATAGGTAAGAAGAGCGTTGTTCAGCAAAGGAACTGAGCGGGAAGGGCACATTTAGTGTGCTCTAACAAAGAAAAGCAAGACTCTGGAATTGTGTCCCCCGCCAGACACATCTAGACCACCCGGAGGATAGATTCCTGTTGAGGAGATACAGAGACTGAGGAGCAGAGCCTGACATAACTGAACATATTTGAAGTATCTACCTCCTTGTGTCAGAGTTCCTTGCTCATTGAGCAACCTTCTGACGATCTCTTCCCTTACAACTGGCCTACAGGGAGAAAAGGAGCAGTTCAGGTCAAATGTTTCCAACTGTAAATTAATAAACTGGCATTCTGGTTACATATCAGTCTCTTGTGAGTTAGTATGAGTCAGCATTCTGAGTCAGATCAACTCAGAGGCTCGGCCAAGATCAAGTTTCTGATGCTGCAAAGCTGAGGGCCTGACCCGGGACCCCAGGGAATTCATAAAAGTAAAAGTATCCCATTCAGGCCCCAGGAAGCCAGCCAGTTAACCTCTCCTGGGGTAAGGAGGTGAAAAGGTCCCCATTTCCCAGGGAAACACACTATGGAAGACTTTGTTGATACTGCATGCGCTTTACTCTTACATGAATTTGAAAGAAGGGGTTAAGTTTTTATAAGAAAAGTCACTTAGAATGCTTTTTCTGTTGTCAAAGGGATTTCATGTATATTGCTCATTTGACACTTGCACTGGCCTAGGGCAGTAAGTCAGGCATATATTATTATTACTCTTACTTCAGAGGTGAAAAATCTGAACACAGTCACTTACTTCAGACCCAAAGTAAATGGTACAGCTATGGCCAGAATCTGGATCTTTTGACTCATATTTTTGTCACTTTCCCTCTCATTTAATAAGGATAATATTCTAAGCAGAACCCTAAAGGAATACTAGTCTCTAGTACTAGGTACTAGTACTAGTACTAGTCCCTAGATAGAGTAGGACAGTTTACCTATGTGTATGAGGGCTGGGTTAAGGACACAGATATTGGGGCAAGTTGAGCAGAAGAGAAATCAGGTCAGTGGTGATAAGAAAGCACATAAAATTTTTTCTAGCTAAGAGAACTGAGACATCATTCAATTTAATTGGACACATTATTTATTGAGCTCCTATTGTCTGCAAGTCCTCTTGCACTAAGTGCTACCAATGGGAGCAGAAGTTAGGAAAGAACATTTTTAACATATATTTTGGTGTGATGAAGAATGACTCCCAAATCTTTTCCCTTCTTTATGGTAGCATCAAAGAATACAAGCCACACCCAGGGTGTTTAAAGGTGGGCAAGGGGAGATTGTGGTAGTTGAGAGACTAACTGTGATCAGGATTCTGGCAGCCAAGACCATTGAAAACACAGGTTTGATAACATCTCATCAGGGATGGATGCTTGTGCAAAAAACTTGGGGAGGGGGGAAAGGATGCAGCTTCCTCAACACTTTTCCATTATTGTATTTTATCTTAGGTCTTTAAGTCCTTGGTAACTTCACCAGTGACAGTTCCCAAATTAAATACTGGTTTGTTTTTTTTTTTAATGCTTTTTATAATGGCATGAAAACAAAAATCTAGATTTCAGAGGCACAGGAATTATGAAAGGGGCAAGTCCCTGGGTTCTTCTTTCTCCTTTACTGTCATGTGTTTCAGCATGATCAACAGGACAAGGGGCTGCAGCCAGACCTCTTAATTATCCCAGAAACACTGCCCTGTGGCTTGCTTCAGTCCTCATGTGTTACCAACTGGTTGATCCAGTTTTCTCTTTATAAATCTGTATGTTCTGGTGTGAGCACTCTGGGTGACAAAGGGAAAGAGAGCTGCCTGTTCCCCACCCGATCGGTTCATGTCTGGCTGGATCAGCCTCCCACCTCTCTGGCTGATTCATCAGGTTCAGTCTATTCAAACAGATGGGACTTCTATTTAGGTATTTTAATGGCATGTATTTAAGATACCCTATTGAGAATCTGATCTGACAGAGGTTTGATGAAGTGTTGATGTGCTAAGAAACCAGGCTCACCGGGCAAATAAGTTCTCAAACCAGATGATTTAAATCAATTCAATCAAGTACTTAACTAAGGGCTCACTGTGTCCCAGTGTGCGCCCAGGATTGTGTGAATAGATCCGATAAGAAGTAGAATGCTTGGCAGACAGGCCCTGGAAAGCTTCTTTCTCTGGGAAGAAATAATGGATGCATGAATGTCTTTGTAATTTTATAAATATCTTTGCCTACTATGTGCAAGAGATTTATGCAAGTAAGCAGCTAAGTGGGGTAGTGGCCACACCTCTTTTGTATCAAGCCTATATCAAATATTTCAAGGGGAAATGGTTCTCTTCTGTGTCGTGAAAAAAGAGGAAAAAAAAACCCCCACCTAAATTGAATGTATTGAATATTCTTCAATGTATCATGTTCCTTCTTGAGACCATGTTGTTGCTTTTACTGCTCTAACTTGATTTTTTTTTTTTAGAAGATTTTATTTTTTAAGTAATCTCTACACTCAATGTAGGACTTGAACTCATAACCTTGAGATCAAGAGTTGTACCCTCCACCAGCTGAGCCAGCTAGGCACACCTTATGCCCTAACCTTAAGTGATATCCATTCTCCCACTCTGGTATGCTTATCCAAATGTGATTTTTTTTTAGACCAAATCTTACCTTCTCCAAAAATCTGTTACCCCTCTTTCAGACAATAATGGTATCTCTTCTTCATTGCCTTTATTGTTAGTAACATGCTTTCAATTCAGTATCTAACAGCTTATCTGGTTTTGTATTGGTCTCTAATCTTTCAAGGTTGTGAGACTTGGATAAACAATATTGTAAGCTCTTTGAGGGTAAACCTCAATTTATATTTGTTTAATCATAATTACTTGTTGAACAACTACTTCGTACCTATATTTGTAGGAGAAACAAATATAAATAAGAAAAGATTCCTGCTTTGAAGGAACTCATATATATTTGGCATTCTAAAATGGAATCGGAATCTCCTTCTGGAAAGCACTTAGCATTGTGTCAGACACATAGTGAGTCTTCTAAAAATGGATACCCTTATTAGTTATTATTTCGCTGACACTGGATGGAATAGTGGAAAGTAGAGATAACAACTGAGAAAGGAAGCTACCACTGTTTGGTTTAGAGGTAACAAAAAACCCAAATCAAATGAGTTAAGCAGTAAAGAGAATTTATTGGCTTTTCTAACTGAAGAAGACCAGAGGTACAATAATGATTGGTTATGATTCAGTCAGGGCTTTGGTTTCATTTCTTTATGACTCTTTTTGGTATTATTTCTTCATGTGTAGGCTATATCCTCGGGCTGTATAACTCCAGGATTCACATTTACACATAACATCCAGAGGAAGGGAGAATTCATCTCTTTTGGTGGTTTTCTTAAAAGTAAGAAAACCTTCTTTCCTCAAGACTCCAGCAAACCTCCCTTATCTCAGTGTACCGAGTGAGTCACAAGCCTTTTCTTAACCAATTCCTTGACCAAGGATTGTCATGGACTGCTTGGCTTAAGTTAGGTTCCTGGTGCAGACACTGGTAAGAGGATGAAATTACTGTCAGTATAACGCTTATACTGCAGTTAATAGCCAATTCCCAAATCTCAATGGCTTAATCCAGCGAAAAAAAATTTCTTCCTCTCTTGCTCGCTACATGCCAGTTTAAGTCGGCAGGGGGAGCTCTACCATATTGGTCATTGGGACCATGGCTGATGGAGGCTTCATCTTGACAAAGCAATCACTGCAGCAGGGGGAAAGGCGCCTCTTGAGTCTGACATGTCTTCTGCTTGGAAATGATATAGATCACTTTTATTCACATTTTATTGGCCAAAGCAAGTCACATGGCTACAACTAACTTAAGCTAGGAAATGCAATCCTACCATGTATCTACAAGAACTAGAATATTTATGAATAGCCCCAATTATTACTACAATTACTCTTGGTTCAATCAGAACCAATTGTATGGATGACTATAGAGTTAGCTTCTATAGAGAAGCACAGGCACTTCTTTGGAAGGCGGGTCCTTTAGCAAAAATCAGATACTACTAGGAAGGGAGCAATGGATGTTTAAGAGGCAACCGATAATATTTATTAGAGAAGTTAGATGAAGGCAAACTGATCTCAGACCTCAAATATATACAGAAAGAAGATCATGAATGGTTTGGCGATGGTCAAGGAGAGAAGCAACAATGGTAGTAATGTAGCTATCTAGAGATCTGCACAGCAGGAGGGGCCCAGATGAAAATAAACAGCATACCCAGTAGCCCACAATTTAGTATCTTTGCTGCTGCACTCCCCAGCCCAGACGTAGGAGCATAAAAGTAAAAGCAGATCAGGAAGATATCCAGGGACAATGAATGATTTAATGGACTGTGTGGAAGATCTTTACTTGTTAAAGAAGTTGGAGCATTAAAGAAGTCAAGGGGTTCTCAAATGGGCAGTGGGGCTAAAGTCATAATACAAAATCCAGAACCAATCACACTCTTCAACTAGCTTAAGTCTTTGAGAAGTAACCTGTAACAGTAACAAAGACTTTTGGCAGATGGTACAGATGAAATGGAATCCAAAAGATGGAAAATGGAGGACAGCCAATCTGAAAGAGATACTGAAATAAAGATGAGGCCTTCTGTCCTATTGGGTCTAGAGGTATTTGAGAAATAAGGTCTCCAGGGAAGAGGAGTGTAAGTTAATATTAGAGCCATGTTTCTACCCAAAGGAGGCAATACAAATAAAAGAAAGAACTCTTCTAGATCAGCAGTCAGGAAACTTGGGTTTGAGGCCCAACAGTGACTATAAATATAACATTGACAAATCATTATAAATTCTTTCAACTTGTTTCCTCAGCTGAAGAAAGAAGGTTAATAATCCCTCCTCCACCTTCCTCAGAGCTTCATGTGAAGATCAAATAAGATGGGAAAGTGCTATGGCAGACTAATAAGCCCTGGAAAGTCAGGGACTGTTTGGTGATAAGGATCCGTGGGAAGAGTTGAGGAGGTTAAGGATGTAGGTGAAATGCCATCTCCAAGTGGATAGGGCCCAAAGGGAAGAACAGAGTGAAGATGAAGTGGAGGTATCAGTGAGCTGATAGGCATCATCTAAGCTAAGACTTTTAATTGTAAGGGACAGAAACCCAACTCAAACTGGCCTAAGATTAAAATGTTTGAACTCACATACTAGAAATAATTGCAATGGTAAAATAGCTTCCAGTGCGGCAGGACTTGGTGCTCAGTGTTGTGTTTGGGAATCTCTTTTCCATCTCAATGGCCTGCCTTCCTCTACTATGCTCACTGGCTTCATTTTCAGACAACACGTCCTCAATTAGTAACAAAGATTGTCCCCAGCAGCCACTGGTTATGCTCTACCAGTTAAGTAACTCTAATAGAAAAGGAGAGTGACTTTTTCTCATCTTAACAAAAATCCTGAGGTAACGCATTGTCTGGCCCGATCATATGCTCTTCTCTGAATCCATCACTATGACTGGCATCAATCTCAGTTGAATCACATGGACGGAACATGGGGGAGTAATGACAACCACCCATGTCCACCATAGGAAATAGGCTAAAAGGCTTGTTCTAGAAGTGATGATTGTGGAGACACAGGACAGAGGAAGGAAGAAAATCAAGGGGGAGTTTGAGGCAGAGGGAGAGTAGCACTTATTGGAGAAAGGCAAATTTAATAAGGGACTCGCCAAGTGCACTCTGGAAATGGGGAGGCGGTATAGAGGCAGCTACAGAAACAGACACCGTCAGTCAAAAGGACATATTTAAGAATTCCCGCAGTGGCCCAATGCACTCTTTGAGAAAAAGTAGTTTAGGAGACAAAAGTAGCCACTGTTACAGACTCTCAGTTCATTCTTTGCTTGGTAGGTGTTTCTGTCCCGTTAGGGACAAGGGAGGGAAAAGACAGTGTCCGTCTTGGAGGACATAGACTAATGCAGGAGGCAAAGACATAGATACCTATAACATTGCCATAACTGTCTAGCTCAGAAGAAATTATCACTAAGTTTACTGGAAGTTACAACCTGTCAAAGACATGTGACATGTGACTGACATACACAGCACGGTAGGTCCTTTCCACCCACCCACCAAAGATAAAGGCCCACTCTGTTTTGCCTTTTTACTACTCTCCGACATGCATATTACACCTGCACACAGGCATGTAACAGAAGGGAAGGATTCTCTTGGAACACTGTCAGAATCATTCTTTAGACCTCCTTGGTAGGTCACTACCCTGAAATGAAAGGCTGCCAGTCTCCCATCTTTGAAGCTCGTGGAATAGGGCTGATCAAAGCTGACCTTACAGTGATCAAATAGTTGGGAAAGGCAATTTAGTTCCAGATCCATCCTCTGGATCTTAACAATTGCCCTCACCACCACCCCTGACTGGCACGCTTCCAAGCATGTTCTACGGAAGGGCTTCACCTCATGCTTAACCGAATGAAGACATTGGCCCACTTCTGACCCTTGGACTTAAAGATTTTGACTATGTGACAGAGAATAGGAGCAGAGATCACAGTTCCAAGTGGGGGTTCTGGGAGGCCAGGATAAGACCCTGTTTTGACTTAGTCTCAGTTCCAGTAATGGATGTAAAGAGGAACTCAGAATTAATTCCTCCAGGAAGGAAAATCCAGGAATCTTGAATTCTTACCTCATAGGCAGGCCTCCTATTACTCTGTCTTCTGTAGCTGTTGCCAGGAAAGGGTTTCTGATATTCTGATATTAGAGTTCTGCTATTCTCTGCTGACTCTTACATCCCAAACAGACATCTGGGTTGTAAGCCCCTCTCTATTCCCCCAATGAATGTCAGTAATTACCACACACAGTTCTGGCAGATGTATTACTTTAAAAACAAATAGCATATAAATATAGAATTATCATAAGACCTAGCAATTTAACCCTAGGTATATACCCCCCAAACTGAAAATAGGTACTCAAATACTTGTACTCAAATACTTGTACACAAATGTTGATGGCAGCATTTTCCACAATAGCCAATAGGTGGAAACAATCTAAATGTCCATCAATAGCTGAATGGACAAACAAATTGCAGTATATACACATAATGGAATACTATTCAGCCACAGAGAGGAACGAGGTACTGATACATGCTACAGGGATAAACCTTGAAAACGTTATGCTAAAGTGAAAGAAGCCAAACACAAAAGATCACATACTGTATGCACAGTTCCATTTATACAAAACACCCACAGTAAGTAAGTCCATAGATAGAAGGTTGGTTGTTGCCAAGGGCAGGGAGGAGGGGGGACTGGGTCGCAACTGCACAATGGGTACTGGGTTTTCTTTGGGTGTGATGAAAACGTTTTGGAACTAGGTAGAATCAGTGGTTGCACAATATTGTGAATGGACTAAATTGCAATGAACTGTACATTTTAAAATGGTTAATTTTATGTTGTGTGAATTTTACCACCATAGAGAAATCCCATAAAAAAGGGAGGAGGGGATGCCAACTCAGGTGGCATGTATTATATCCCCTTATTCTCCCCTTCTTTCTTCCTGAAGGTGTAGGTGGATTAGCCATTATGTGGCCATGAAGCAATAAACATTTGCCAAGATAGGCAAAGCAGTAGGATAAAAAAAAAAGTTGGGTCTTTGATACCTTGAAGGAAACTATGGTAACATCAAACCCCTAGCTGAAGGAACAGCACAATCTTTGTTCTTACAAACTTCCTCTTTAAAAAATGACTGTAACACAGACTAAGTGAACAAATTCACACATAAGCCTCAGGTTAGATTTATCTGTTAATGTATTTTTGGTTAGATGGTTTCACCAGTTCCTGGGAAAATATCTTTGCGATGCACTTTGGCACTCACCATCTGTAAGCCTCCCAAAGGGGAAGATAATACAAAATAGCATCACAAACATTAGGTACACAAGTAACAACAGAAACTGAAAGTAACTGTCTCTTACATAGTTTACTCCTGGCCTGAATAAACATAATCGTGTAGTCATTTGATACGTATTGATGACTACTTACTATGTGCCAGGCACTGAGTCAGAGATATGAACCAGAACGCTATAATGAACAAAAAAAAGTCTCTGCCCTCATGGAGCTTACATTCTGGCAAGAAAGAGATACAATAAACACAATTTTGCATACACTATATATATGTATATATTATATATATTAACAGAACACATAAGGAGAAACACATTGGGCTTCCAACCCTCCTGATTTAGGACTGGCTTTTAGCTCCTCCATCTCTGGCACAGTTTTGCAGTGTCCTCAGGCCGTCCAATCTCCCAGGAGTCAGCAGCACATTCAACACCACAGCCTTGGTCTCAGTAGTCAAAAACGTCTCAGTTCCTCACCACCACTGCTAACATTATCTCCACATTTCATCCTACTTCAGGGAAAATCAAATTAAAAAGCCCCTACCTCACCCAACAAGTCCCACCCTTAAAGGGGGATAAATTAAATCAGAAGCAAAATCCATCATTGTTCCCAAGAGCAAAGAGCTTACAAACAAAACAATGCCTACCTTTCTGGTAGAGGGCCAGGGAAGAAAGCAGGGTGAACACAGCAAAACTTGCATATAAGGAAAAATGCAAATAATCACTGAGTACAATACATGTAACTCTCACACCCGAAGAAAATACCCTTGATCAGTGCTGTCCATTAGAAATACAATGCAAGCTACAAGTGTGAGTTTTTTTTGGTTTTGGTTTTGGTTTTTTTGCCATTTTAAATCTTCTAACATCCCATAAAAAGAAAAACAGGTGCAGAGCACCTGGGTGACTCACTCAGTTAAGCATCTGACTTCAGCTCAGGTCATGATCTCATGATTCCTAAGTTGGAGCCCTGCGTCAGGCTCTGTGCTGACACCTCAGAGCCTGAAGCCTGCTTCAGATTCTGTTTCCTTCTCTCTCTGCCTCGGCCCCCCACTCACACTCTGTCTCTCTCACAAATAAATACATGTTAAAAAATTTTTTTAAGTAAAACAGATGCAATCAGTTTAATAGTACATTTCCTCTAACCTATCTACAGTATTATATTTTTCAACACATAACCAATATAAACATTATTAATATGGTACTTTACGTTCTTTATTCCCATACCAAGTCTTCAAAATTTGGTATGTATTTTATATTTACAGCACATCTCAATCTGGACTACATATATTTCAAGTAGTCAGTACATGTGGCTAGGGACTACCTTATTGGACAGTGCAGACCTAGAAAACATACTCACGAAATTACCTTTCCATGTACATTAAAGCTAATGTTTCCCCAGAATTGAAGCTTCTAGACATCTCAATGGCTGTGCCCAAGAAGCTATACTCTAGCACCCTTCATTGTTAGTCCTGGAGACACAGCTCTAGGTACAATGAACCACAAGTGAACACAATTAACTGATTAAGAGACTATATATATGCAATTCAGGCAGGAACAAAGTGATCAGTCTTGGTGGGGAAAGGGCTATGTTCGCTTTATGCCAAGTCATCTATCCATCCATCCATTCAACACTTACTGGGCCTACAATGTGCCAGAATTCCATATGCTACTATCCTGCCTTCAGGGAGTTTATAGTCTTTTAGTTGAGAAGCTGAGAGACATAAATAGTTAAATAAAAAATAAACAAGTTCATTTAAAATAGCAGTTTTGCTATGAAGAAAATAAAATAGGAAAATACCTTAAGTGGAAGAGAGGACTACTTTAGCTAATAGGGCAGAGGCATCTCTGAGAAAGCGGCATTTACGCCGAAAATAAAGTAATGGGGACAAGTGTGGAGAAGAATGTTTCATGTAGAGAAAACAGGGCAAAACCTAAGGTAGAAAGAAGCTTGGCATATTTGCAAAATAGAGAGAATATCAATGTGGTTACAGAGTAGCTAACAAGGAGATGTGGTCATAAAAGTAGCCAGGGGCCAGACCACTTAAGGCCTAAAGAAAAGAGTAAGGAGTTTGGATGTTATTCTAAGAAAAAAATCAATAAAGGTTCTAAGGCGGGGGAAGGATCATCTGATTTACATTTTAAAAAGTCTGTGTGTGGGGAATGGTCAAATCCCTGCATGTTTGGGGGGATAGTTTAAGAGTGGAAGTGGAGAGGTGCACCTGGGTGGCTCAGTCAGTTGAGTATCCGACTTCGGCTCAGGTCATGATCTCACGGTTTGTGGGTTCGAACCCTGTGTCGGGCTCTGTGCTGACAGCTAGCTCAGAGCCTGGAGCCTGCTTCAGATTCTGTACCTCCCTCTCTCTCTGACCCTCCCCTCTCTCTCTGACCCTCCCTTCTCTCTCTGACCCTCCCCTGCTTGCGCTGTATCTCTCTGTCTCTCAAAACAAATTTAAAAAATAAAAATTAAATTAAAAATATTAAAAAAACATTACAGTGTGTCAGGGGGTATCGTGTGTATGTTGTTTCTAAAGGCCTAGAGGAGGTCTGGGATGCACACATTAAACTATCGATAATGGTTACCTCAGGGTAGTGAGATCGGGATGGGCTGGGAGGGGATTCTTTTTTAAAAACTACATGTATTTATTATTGGATAAATTTTTAAATAATTAATACATTTATATAACAACAAAACTATACAACCATCCTGAGCCTTAACATGATCCACGGCACTTTAGGACCAGGCACCAGCCTTCTTTTCAGACGGGTTTCTCAGACTTATTTACATTAGGTGGGCAATAATGTACTTTTGTCTGATGGGAAATGTGGGTTGATTGTTGAAACTGGGTTGTGTGCTTGGCCTATCCGCTTTGCAAATGGAAGAAGAAAGGCATCCTCTGGTACTCAGAAGGCAGTGAAGCTCTTTCTAAAGAGAAGAGACTTGTTTCTTTCCTTCAGGGCACACAATTAGTTCGTTACTTTAGCTCTTCAAAGGAAGAAATAAAATTTCACGATGACTCTTTTCTCAACCCATTTGGCTTTACATAGCTTCAGAGTACCTGAACTAATCTTGTTCAGTTTGCTTCTTTTATATTAAAAGCCAACAGAATAGACTCCTTTCTGAAAATCTGCCTCACTTCCCCAAGAGATTTTTGGGTATTTAAAGAAAAACAAAGTGATAGTAGCCCAGCTAGAGATCTGCTAGAGACAACACACGTGAAATAGCTTTGGTGGAAATAAAATGCTAAACAGATAGAAAGTGGGATAGGACTAATTTCTAAATTCTAAAGATTTTCACATTTTGTTTTTTTGATTTCGACTTCTTAATTACTTATTTTAAGCTCAGGAATAAAGAGAACAAGGAAGTACATATTTAAGTCTTTCTATTGTTGTCCTCCTGGGAACCTAGCCATTGAGCCAACTGGTACAAGACAGAATGAACTGCTCTTCACAATCTTTTTCCATTCAGTGTCCGATTCTCTCAAAACAATACCAAAAAGAGTTATAAAATATTCAATTATTTCCTCCTCAGTCATTCAGATGATTAGAAGTGAAGTACCTTGGCAAGGCAGGAAAAGAGAAACCTACTTAGCGATTGTTTAGGATGAAGTTGACTACATTTTAAATATTAAACCTGCCAACTACAGCAGTCCCTCATTTGAAATATCCTTTACCTGGTTTGAATTGCTGTTGCTCATCAGAAGACTTTTTGGTTTTTGTTGTTATTAGGCTTCATTTAAAAATATCTATTACCTACCACTGACCTCCATAAGATATCAGAGCAGAAAGGAATCACTGTGATCCTAGGATCATCCTCTCATTACTGACAGCTGAGAGATTGGTCCAGAAAGACTGCCTCAGATAACAACGTCACTGTGTAAGTGTCTGTTTAATTGGAGCTGGGACTAGAACCTAGTCTTCTGAGCTCCAGGCAAGTAAAATTGGGTGATTTTATTTTATTTTAATTTTTTTGTTTATTTATCTATTTTGACAGAGACAGTACAAGTAGAGGAGGGGCAGAGAGAAGGGAGACAGAGAATCCCAAGCAGGCTCCACACTCACAGTGCAGAGCCCACCGTGGGGCTCAAACTTACAAAATCGTGAGATCTTGACCCGAGCTGAAACCAAGAGTTGGTTGCATAACCAGCTGAGCCACCCAGGCACCCCTGGATAATTTTTTTTAATAATTTAAACTTGGGGCGCCTGGGTGGCTCAGTAGGTTAAGCGTCCAACTTTGGCTCAGGTCATGATCTCACAGTCCATGAGTTCCAGCCCCACATGGGGCTCTGCGCTGACAGCTCAGAGCCTGGAGCTGCTTCACATTCTGTGTCTCCCTCTCTCTCTACCCCTCCCCCACTCACTCTCTGTCTCTGTCTCTCAAAATAAAAAAGAAAAAGACATAAAAAAAACTTTTTAAATAATTTAAATTTACTACTCCTTAAGTATTAGCAATACTCCATAAGTACTATTTTGGGGAAAAGGGGCAAGTAAATGAGAAAAAGGCTTCAACCTCAAGGGCAGCCAGAATTAAAGCAGTTTTTTACCAGATAGAAGGTTATGGATCACCTAAAGGCCAAGATTGTTATTCATCGTTGTTGTTCATTTGACTTTTGGCAAAGTATAATGAATAATATTTTTTAGTGTAGTGGAAAGAGAAAAATTTCCTTTCAGAGCCGATTAACCTCTCATGCTGACTCTTAACAATGGGAATACGGCTCCTTGGTTAGGGAACCATCTTGGATAGGCCACTCCGGATATAAGAGCTTTCAAGGCACTACTTGAAATAGGAGTAAAATAAGTTATTTTCTCTGATACATTTATAACTTTCCAAGGCCTTTGGGAAAAAAGGCATGATGAAGAGAGGGAAACAGGAGGCTGAACTTTTAGCAAGATTTGAAGGCAGGACTTGGGATGAGACATGTGAGGATGGCAGAGACTCTTTAAGAACAAAGATATACATGATCCCCTCTGACATCAGACACCACAGTGCTGAGATAAGCGCCCTCTCATTGCCCATCCCCTGCCCACTACTGTAAAAACTTCAGTGAGTACCTGCTGCATGGACTCGTGATGATGGCTGTGGGAGCTGGTATAGATGGTGGGGAGGAGATGTGGGGAAGCCAGGAAAGCAGCGAGGCAGAGCAGGTGGATATAAACCACACTAGCCCCTTCCGCAACTCTCCCCACCAGAAAAAGAGAAGCAATATTGTAAGAAGTATCCCATTACATTAGGGTAAAAGTGCTCTTTATTTAAATCTTAATGGGCAGTGAAAGGTTGGGACACGCAGGCCGCTGATGCTTGAGTAATAATAACTCACTCAGAGACAAGGCGTTCCTAGTCAATCCTTATTACAGGCTGTGAGTTTAACAATTTTAGCCATCCTGAGATCAACAGAAACTGACTACATCTACCAACCAACTTTGCTGGTGAGTCTGCCCTTACTAGGGCTTCGGAGGCTGATAATTGGCAGGCTCCCATTTCTGGTCATGCTGTCACCACCTGGCTTCTCTCACCAGATTATTGTGCAATTCTACAGACATAAATCTGTCCAATGAAGTAATATCAAACTCTATTGAATCCATAGGTATATTATTGAAATATGGGGGTAATTCCTAAATTTTACACATTAAATCATATTTTCCTATTAATTTCGGGCATAAAATCAGAGATATTTCTCTAAGGAAATGATAAACCCAAGATTTTAAAAAAGTAACTCACACCCAAAAATCCTAGTCTAACATAAAAAGTTTGCTTTTGTCATCCTATTTCTTTAATTCTACTGCATATTTTCTACAAGAGCTTCTTTAAATGTCCACTTGATTCTTTTTACAAAATGGAAATCTTTTTTTTTTAATGTTTTATTTATTTTTGATACAGAGAGAGACAGAGCATGAGAGGGTGAGGGGCAGAGAGAGAAGGAGACATAGAACCAGAAACAGGCTCCAGGCTCTGAACTGTCAGCACAGAGCCTGACACGGGGCTCGAACCTACGAATGTGGGATCTGACCTGAGCCTAAGTCGGAGGCTTAACTGACTGAGCCACCCAGGCGCCCCTACAAAATGGAAATATCTTTTCTACTATAACCCATTAAGACCACTGTAACCGAATCTCTAATTATATATATCTTTAAATAGAAATATCTACCTCACAGGTTTGTTATAAAGGTTTAAATGAGTTAACAGATATAAAGACACATAGTAAAGTACTATATGTTAGATACTTTCTTCTTTACACATACACATGTAGAAAAACAGAATCCTTCTATACTTAACACATAATGGATATCTTTGCCTATCAATACATTGTTTTTAATGGCTACAGAACTTCATGGTAAAATGATTTAATGCCAGATCGATGCATATTTAATATATCTATGTATCTATATTCTATTTCAAACATTGCTGCACTATATACTTATTCATACTTGTGTCTTCACTTGTGACATTCTTTTGTAACACAAATTACACACACACACAAACACACACACAAAGAACTAGGCCTTGAGTTATGCTTAATGATACAGCATAGATACAGTGGAGATAAAAATAAAAGTCTGAAGACTGAGAAGGAACAGCCAATGAAGTAAGGAGATCCAAGACAGCATAATGGCTAAGATATCAAGTGAAAATGTTTCAAGGAGAAAGATGGATGGAGAGCATCAAATACTGAAGAGCAGCCACAAAGACTGAGGAATAAATGGCTGTTACGTTGCACAATTAGGACTGGAGAAAGCCATTACAGTGTAGTATTTGGGCATCACACAGACTGTAAAAAGGAGAGGAAAGAAATATGCAACGAGTCTATATGATTCTTTAAGAAGTTGATAGATCACAGGAAAGAAAAACTAGAACAGTAGCTCTCAAAAGTAGAACATGCAAGTCAGAGTCAAGAAAAAATAGCAAGAAACAATCATTCATTGAAATAAAGAACTGACAGTTCACCTATAACTTCGTTTTAAAATCTGATTAGGGGAGCCTGGCTAGCTCAGTCAGAAGAGTGTGTGACTCTTGATCTTGGGGTCTGTGAGTTCAAGTCCCAAGTTGGGTATAGAAATTACTTAAATAAAAATAAATAAGTAATAAATAAATAAATAACCTGATTAATATTTTACTTAAATGAACTTATTCCTAGAAGTATGAACATTTAAAAACAATGTTTAAAAGTTGAATACAGGGAGCCTGGGTGGCTCGGTCAATTAGGCATCCGACTTCGGCTCAGGTCATGATCTTGCAGTTTATGAGTTTGAGTCCTGGATCATTCTCTGTGCTAACAGCTCAGAGCCTGAAGCCTCCTTCAGATTCTGTGTCTCCCCCTCTCTCTGCCCTTCCCCTGCTCATGCTTTGTCTCTGTCTCTCAATAATAAAGAAAAATGTTTATAAAAATTTTTTTAAGTTGAATAGGCCCATACATACAAGATACATACATAAAAGTCATTCTTAAGGCAGCTTATTGCCAGAAAATATTTAGACCACATACAACTGCATCTGTTATTTGGAAGAGGACTATTGAGAGAAAAAAGTCTGAAACACTTGTTTTAATGGGAAGAGCGTTCTTTTTAATTATGCTTCAAGATGTTACAGAGCTAGAAATTAACAAATTTCAGTTGGTATAAAATAGATTTATTGTCAATATTCAATCATTAATACAACCCAAGTAAATGAAACATCACTTCATTACAGGCTCAGATACTCTAAAATCTAACTTCACACATGTACTATAATATGATAAATATTTAAAAATTATAATGCAAGGAAAAATATTATTAAAAAAATACAATTGCTATAGACCCTTGCATGAATGTTCTTTATTTTTAAAGTTCTGCCTTAGGGAATAATACCATGCTACACTGACAAAAGTAAACTACGTTCCTTGAGGTTACAATGTTTAACAACGTACTAGATGCACTCTAAAATACCATGTCCGACAAGAACCAAAAGAGAGACAAAGAAGGCCTTCAATGATGCTGAGAGAGGGAAAAAAGAGAGGAGTAATAAGTTTTGTATGTTGATTTCTGCTAGAATGGCCTCATTCAAAAATTTATACCACTGTGGAAGATGGGAAAAAGAGGGGAACTGGTCAGCTTTCCATAAAGGATGTCCAAATCAGCACAAATTCAGGCAATTCTAAAAGGCACTGTTCCCAATGCTCTCCACTCTTCAACCTTGTACAGGAACTCTTTGTCCTATACCATGTTTTTTTCTATTTTCTTCACAAGGGCTTACCAAGTATACATTCTGTTTTCTATTATCCAACATCCAAACCAAAAGGCATTAAGCAAAACAATAGACTACGTCAAGTCAGCTCGAAAGACACAAATTTTGGTTTATACATTAATCATGAGATTTAGGTATATCCATCCCTCTTCATCGGACTCTTACATATTGATTCCAATCCTCAATTGTGTGACGATAAGAAGTTTTAAGGTTTTTTTTTTTCTGTCACTCATCAATGATTTGCCTGTTGCCAAACTTCTTGGAAGCAATATCAGGAATTGCTGGGAATGCGTGGTCAGAACACGAAGGGGCTGATCAGTGAATTAGCGTAACCTATCATAGTGGGCTTCTACAGGTGGACAGGAAGACCACCTCACAGATCTCCTGCACTCATTTCAGAAGGGGAGAAAAATGGGGCTTAAAAAGGAAAGGAAAGAGATTAGATAAATTTGAAATACAGTAAGGTATTAATACTGTAGTAATAGCAGGGAAGAAAATGCTTATTGTCAACCTACCTTTGGGGAAGCTTCTGGCATAAAAATCAAACTTTCCCATTATTCTTGAGCTGCTTTACTTCAAGAAGGGCAGAACACCACTTAAACACTTTTCTTCAAAGGTAGGGAATTTCTTTTTGAAATTAGCATTTGAGAAAGGAAGAAAAGGTAAGGAGAGCTCACTCAAAGAGGTCCTCAAACATGCGTTGTCCCATTGCTATGTACGCTTCCTTCTCCTCTGGTGTCATCTGGGCCACTAGCTCTGGTCGCTGGCTCACTTCGCTGTAGGAGAACGGTCGGCCGGCCACCATAACAACGGGGTCATCTGCTACTTCCTCAAACTCCTCCTCCTCCTCCTCCTCATCCCGATGATGCGCTGCCACAGCTGCTGGTCGAGGTGGGGAGTCGTCGTCTGACTCACTGGTCTCGCTCTCCGAGTCACTGCCGTTGGCAGCAGTGACGGGGGCAGCCGCCCCCACCGAGCCCGCTGCAGCGGAGGGGGTCTTCTTCTCATGAATGAGCAGAGCCCGCATGACCTCCTCGTTATCATCTGGCCCTGCGCGGCCTTCCTCGCGCTCCTGAAATGCGTCGATATCTATGCCACCTGGAAGGAAAAACCCAGGAGATCAGTATCTTTAAATATAAAAGCATTCTTTTATAACTAACAAAATATATAATATTTTAATATTTAAATATGGTATATTATAAAGTAACACAGACTTCACTGGTTCCAGCTTGTGAGTAACTGTCCTTAAAGAGATTCAAAAGGTTTCTCTCAAACTGGAATTTAAGTAGCATGGTTTAAGTGCATGTGTTCTAAGAGTAACATAGTCTGGATTCGAATCCTGGTTCTTTCACATGCAAGCTACACCACTTTGGGCAAGTTTTTAGTCTCTGAACTTCAGTAAAATGGAGTGATAAAAATGTCTAGATAAGAACAAATGTAATTACGTCTGTGAAGGACCAAGTATAGTAGCTGGCAAAATAGGAAATCACAAACATGGCTTCTCATCTTGCTTAGAAAGCAAAAGCCCAAGCTTTACAATGGTCTATAAAGTCCTACATTATCTGGAACCGTCCCTGCTCATTTACTTACCTTTTCTCTTTCCCTTTGCTCATTCTCCTCCAGCCGCAGCGGCCCCCGTGACACTCCCTGCATATATCACACTCACTCCTACCTCAGGGCCTTTGTACTGCCCATTTCCCCGACCTGGGAGATTTTTCCTCTGTGTATCTAATAGCTGAATCTTTCACATCTTTTACGGTTTCATTCAAATATTGCCTTCTTTTTTTTTTTTTTTCAGTTTTTTAAGTGTTTTATTTATTTTTGAGAGAGTGAGAGAGACAGCGTGAGCAGGGGAAGGTCAGAGAGAGAGGGAGACACAGAATCTGAAGACAAGCCCCAGGCTCTGACCTAGTTGTCAGCACAGAGTCTGACGTGGGGCTCAGACCCACAAACCATGAGATGATGACCTGAGCCAAGGTCAGACGCTTAACCGACTGAGCCACCCAGGCGCCCCTCAAATGTTGCCTTCTTCTAATTCAGCCCGTCCTATACTCCTAATGCTCTCTTCTTTTCCCCATAGCACTTATTTTCCAACATAGTAATTTAGGTCTATTGTCTTTGTCACCTCCTTTTCCAGGATGTAGGTTCCCCACAAGCAGATACTTATTTTTTTTATTCAATGAGATATTCCATGAACCCCAAATAGGGCCTATCACTTATTAGGCACTGAATTAATATTTGATGAATGAGCAAATAAATGCAGCTTTATTTTCCTGAAACAAACTAAGGGTACTTTGAACTCTTTATAAAAAGGAATCTAGTATCAGGAACAAAGCTTCTCTCCCCACACACCTCCTATCACTCTGTGTACACATCATGCCTGAAAAATCACAAACAAAAAATTAAAGAAAAATTTGTATTCTGTATTCTGAGTACCAAGTATACTACCATTAAAAAAATATAAAAGAATTAGGGATGCCTGGGTGGCTCAGTTGGTTGGGTATCCAATTGTTGATTTTGGTTATGGTGGTGATCTCACAGTTGGGATTGAGCCCCACGTTGCAGAGCCCACTTGGGATTTTCTCTCTCCTCTCTCTCTGCCCCTTCTCCTGTTTGTGTGTGCACTCTTTCTCTTTAAAAATAAATAAATAAACATTAAAAATTTTTTTAAAAGGTGGGGCACTTGGGTAGCTCAGTTGATTAAGTGTCTGACTTCAGATCAGGTCATGATCTCACAGTTTGTGGGATCAAACCCGACACTGGGCTCTGTGCTGACAGCTCAGACACACTAGAGCCTGCTTTGGATTCTGTGTTTCCCACGCTCTCTGTCCCTGCCCTGGTCACATGCTCGCTTGCTCTCTCTCTCTTTCTCTCTCTCTCTCTCAAAAATAAAATAAACATTAAAAAAATTTTAAATAATAAAACATACGAGGATTAAAAATATTCTTTGGAACCTAACTCTGATTCAAATCTTGACTCTATCACTTATTAACTGTATGATTTTGGCCAAGTTACTTCATTTTTCTCTGCTTCAATTTTCTCAAGTACACAAAAGGAAAAAATAGTATATACCTACTGGATAATTGTGGGGACTAAGTGAATATCTGTGAAGTGCTTAGAATAAACCTGGCACTTTGATTAGTGTTATCTATCTTCATCATCAGCAACAGAAAGCCCAGAAATGGGGCACCTGGGTGGCTCAGTCAGGTAAGTGTCTGAATTGGCCTCAGGCCACAATCTCACATTCACGAGTCTGAGCCCCTCATTGGGCTCCACACAGACTGTGTGGCAGACAGTGCGGAGCCTGCCTGGGATTCTCTCCCTTCCTCTTTCCCACTCTCCCAATTTTGCACACTGGCATGCTCTCTCTCAAAACAAATAAATAAATGACCAATTCTGGCTATGAATGAAGTGAAAGCATCTTCTTATTAACACATTAGAATGGATTAGTGTAATCCTAGACCATTTAGAAAGTGTAGAACTCCTGAGAGAAGAGATTGGGCAACTAAGAGACAGAAAGGGAAACAAAACTGAGAAGTTAAAGGTTCAACTTAGAGAAAATAGGCTTTTGATAACATGGATGTAAAAACAAGAATTAAAGTCAAACTTCACTACTTTAAAATACTGCTGAAAGCTGAGGCTCCCCCCCGGCCCCCAACCCCAGAGTCCTTACTGTCAATGCAGTATTTCAACAGGGGGAAAAAAAGACAAGGAACTGTCTCTAAGGCAATCATTGCTTTGATAAGAATTTTCCAATAAGCTTAATATTACCGACATAGTATTTTGAGTAATGTTTAAAGTAAATATAAAAGTAGAGGCAAAGCAATTTACTTTTGTAAACTAAATAGTCATATCTAAAAGATTTATGACAAGGTCTTGAGAGGTTTGGGGAAAAAAGGAACCATTCTGTTACCAATGAAGACAGAAAGAAAATAAGGATAAATGAGCAAATTTCTGGATGGTAAAGTAGAAACATTAGTTCTAGGCACAGTCTCATTTAATAGAGTTATAAATTACAAAGAAGGTGTGTAACAGGAAACTGTGAAGTTCACTGATGATGCTAAACAATTCTGGAGGCTTAAAGGCCAAGCTGGTGGCAAAAAACAAACAAACATAGGAAGAACTGAAAGTTGTGTAAGTGGGCAGAAAACTGGCAGGTTTCTTTCTATACTGTCAAGTGTAAGAAAATTTGCCTACTAAATAATAATCCAAAATGTATTGAAAAGACCAGGTCTACGCTATCTGATATACAGGGCAGAGGAGGGTCTTTAAAAATCTCTGTACATGTTTCTGAACTTGTTAATAAGCTTCTAGACCCAGAGCAACAAGTAAAGCATCAGGTAAAAACCAGGATACTGGAAGTATCATTAATGATGAATTTATACACGGATAACATGTTTTGTTCTGGTTACTGGATTGCAAGTTATTATGGTGGGAAAAGGTCCAGAAAAAGACAATTAAATAAAACAAAAAATGGAGGTGGCTTTGGGGAAGAGGACTATTTGTAAGGAAAGCAGCTTTCAGTATAGTAATGAGCACATGAGAAAGTCTATAAAATTCTGAAAGATATTAAAATGACTTGAAGTCTGAGGAAAATTAAGTGTTGGACATGGGGTGCCTGTGTGGCTCAGTTGATTAAGCATCCAATTTCAGCTCAGGTCATGATCTCACAGTTCATGAGTTTCAGCCTCACTTCGGGCTCTACGCTAACAGCTCAGAGCCTGGAGCCTGCTTCAGATTCTGTGTCTCCCTCTTCCACTGACCATCCCCCACTCACACTCTGTCTCTATCTCTCAAAGATAAATAAACATTAGAAAACAAAAGTGTTGGACAAGTAAGACTCACTTTACACATGCACTAGAAAGAGGCTATTTTATCACAAAACTTAAACAAATTTAGACATCTTATATCCTAATTTATATAGAAATATTCACATATCTGAAATGGGTAGACTATGACTTTTTAAAAAGGCCCTTATGCTAGTATCCAAAATCTACAAGGAACTCACCAAACTCCACACCAAAAAAAACAAATAACCAGTGAAGAAATAGGTAGAAGACGTAAACAGACACTTCTCCAAAGAGGACATCCAGATATCTGGCCTACAGGCACATGAAACAACGCTCAACATCACTCATCATCAGGGAAACACAAATCAAAACACACTGAGATACCACCTCACGCCAGTCAGAGTGGCTAAAATGAACAAATCAAGAGACTATAGATGCTGGCGAGGGTGTGGACAGACGGGCACCCTCCTACACTGTTGGTGGCAATGTAAACTGGTGCAGCCGCTCTGGAAAACAGTGTGGAGGCTCCTCAAAAAACTATCCATAGAACTCCCTTATGACCCAGCAATAGCCCTGCTAGGGATTTACCCAAGGGATACAGAAGTGCTGATGCATAGGAGCACATGTACCCCAATGTTCATAGCAGCACTGTCAACAATAGCCAAAACATGGAAAGAGCCTAAATGTCCATCAGCTGATGAGTGGATCAAGACGATGTGGTATATATGCACGATGGAGTACTACATGGCAATGAGAAAGAATGAAATCTGGCCATTTGTAGGAAAGTGGATGGACCTTGAGGGTGTCAGGCTAAGCAAAATAAGTCAGGCAGAGAAGGACAGAAACCATATGTTTGCACTCATAGGTCTAACAGGAGAACAGGAGAAACCTAATGGAGGACCAGGAGGAGGGAAGAGGGAAAGAGAGTTGGGGGGAGAGAGGGATGCAAAACTTGAGACTATTGAATACTGAAAATAAACAGGGTTGATGGGGTAGGGGGGAAGAGAGGTGGTGGTGATGGAGGAGGGCACTTGTGGGGAAGAACACTGGGTGTTGTATGGAAACCAATTTGACAATAAAGTATTTTAAAAAAAATTTTAAAAATAAAATGAAACCATTCAAAAAAAATAAAAAAGGCCCTTATGATTCAAATTCTATCATTCTAGGAACTGAAAACATTGAATGTTAAGCTTACAAGCCTAATTACATATGATATAGGCTAACTGTTTTGTTTCTAAGTTCAAAGAAAAGGTTTGGTAGCTTTAAGAACAGGCAAGAGGCCAAGTTGGAGAAAATAAGCCTCCTCAATAGTTGACAGCCTCATTCCTATATAATCTAAAACAATTTGAATCAAAATAGCTAAACATCAGAGCCAAGCTAATCAGTAGGAAAGAGAGTGCAGTGTGATTCCCAAGAAAAACTTTTTTTCCAACTAGAATTCAAATACCAAAGAGAATTACAGTAGAGGTATTACCTGATTTTACCGTCACCACCCAACTCCACACTATTTTAATTATTAGTATACTATGTACGTAAAGAAATGCTAATCATAAAGGGAAAAGAGGTTAGAGGAATAACAAAAAACAAGTGGTTTACAGTTACTGATCACTCTTTACCATTCCAGAACAATACTCAGATGACATGTTAGAAATGATACATAACCTGGGAATGTTCTAATGCTGATGAAACATAACCAGAGGTACAGACTCCCTTTCATCTCTGCTTCCCAGTTTCAGAGTAATCTTTGTCCAGCCTGAGTCTTGTATATTCGATATACTTCCAAACCTCACCACCCAAAGTCTTTGAATCTTTAAAGTTTTAAAAAGCAAACTGTTGTAGTTCTCAAACTGCTGGTTATTATGCAATTCTCAACCCTTTATGGATCACTGAGGTTTCTCAAATCTAATATGGCGTTCTGTCAATCTCCTTGGATTGAAAGAATCCCTAATCCTTTACTCAGGTACTTCTTTTTTTGTATTTTGGAGAGCACAAACTCCTTCGCATTCAGGAGAAGACAACATATTAAAGTTTGCACTAGAATAGAGTTTGGCTCCCAATTCAGAGAAATAAAAAGGCATAGAAGTTAGGGCAACAAAAGAATAAAGAAGAGGTGAATTTGGCCACTTTGAATGTAATAGCACTTTTCCACAAACTTAAGACAATGAAATAGCAATTTCTTAAATCTAAAAGTAGAGATTTAAAAAATGTTTTATTATTTCAACTAAGTTGAAGGGTAATACAAATATATATTTGTTGGTTTTAATGCGTATTGCTTAATTTCTTATTTCCTGCTATAATGCTCATGTTTTACAAAACAAACATAACAAGTTACCAATAAAACTAAGAACTGCCCACTAAGGCAAGTTCATTTTCTACTGAAGCCAAGACATTCATTTTACTGACTTCTACCCTTACCTTCCTTCATCTCATCAGAATTATATGCTCCTTGGACAGTGCTCTCTCTCAACCAAATGGGTCTCTCTTTGGCAGATTTTCCCTCTAGTGAGGCTCGATGATCTTCCTGGTCATCCATGTTGATGACAACATTCTGAGTGTATAAGTCCTCATAGGAGGGACCTTTGGTGGCCCACGCTTCCCGGTGGTGCCCACCTGCCAGGCCAGCGGCTCCAGCAGTAGTTGCTGCTCGGTCCTTGCTATAAAAAAGATTAGAAGAGGGCAGAAAGAAGAAAAAGTAAAGTCTTGGTATTGGGAAACAAGTGCAGCTGGGGGGTAGTTACTGAATAATTACAAATAAGTGCTGTCTAGCAATCATGCACACATGCTTAAACAATCCTGAGAAACCTCTTACAACTCAGGGTATCGTATTTACCTTCCTCAAAAACTGGATTAATGAGGCTTCATAATTTAAGATGTTTCAGTAAATCTACTTAAGAAGAGGAGAGAGTAATAAAGGTGGCATAATCTACTTAAAGACACTAGTCTGGCAAAAATCCTTGTTATACCTTTCATGAGTACTTTGTTTAAAAACAAAAAAATCCTCAACAAACAAAACACGTTACATTTTTAAAAACACTCTCTCACCTGAACCAAGAATGATTCAGAGTGGTTCTGTGTTTTTCTCTTTGTGTGCTAAGAAGCTAGCAAAGTATTCTAAAAAAACAGCCTTAACTTAGAATTCATGTTGGTCTCCTGGTATTCACCAAATAAGGCATATCATTATGCACAATTAACCTCTTTTCTACTCAGTTGTATCTTTCCATTCCTGTACCTGTGCTGACTCTCATATCCATCCCCAACCATTATTACTACCCTATAGTAACCAGGATCTATTTCTCAGTCTATTTTGTTTTGCTTTTTACCTCTGCCACCTATGATCTTCTTAGCCTGTTCCAGGCCTGATCATTCCTTATTTTTCTCTAGTCACTTACGTTACCTCCTATTAGTTAAGTCAAGTTTTCAGTCATTCTGCTATTCCTTGTTTTATCTGCTTGTTTCACTTTCCGTCCATTCCACATTCTTTTTAATGTACCTGATTCTCTGTGTGTCGAAGCTCACGCCTGGTCTTTCTCTGCCTGCCACTGATACTTTTTCTGCATTAACTTCTATGCATACCTCTCCCTCCATCTCTGTTTAGAAAGCTATGTTTTATCCCATAAACTATCTTTATGTTTCATGAACTACCTGCTTACTTAGTGCCCGCCCTGTATCTTTTCCAATACCTTTTGCTGTATTCCCTCAAGTATCTACTAACTGACTCTCTTGGCTTGTTTCTCCTGTATTTCTCTTCCATTTTTCCCTGAATCTTTTCCATGGGTCCTAGACTGTCTCTTGTGTGGAGCCCTGTCTCACCTGGACCTAATGAACACTTCTTTATTTGGCTTTATGTCCTGTATTTCTCTGTCTCAGAAACCATTCACTGTTTTCCCTTCTCTTTGGTCCTACTTTATTTCTGCTTACTTCATTGCTCTTTACTTCTTCCTAAGCCCACCAATACCTACTTGAGTTTTTTACCTCAAGCTTATGTGAGATTTCTGTGACGTAGATCTCCATCCATGTATCTGCTTGACCCACTACATTTACACCGAGGAACACTGTGCCTGATCACCCTCTGGAGGTAATCATGGGCTTACGCTATCCCTCCTGTCCTCCCTCTGGATATTCACAAGCCCACTGCCACTTTTGCTATCAAAAAAATATGCTCTTTCCAGTTGCCCAAATCATGTTTATCTGTGCCTCTGGCTTGTGCCCATGGTGACTTTGTACACCATTCTGTTTCACAGCCTTTTTGTTCCAATTATCTGCTCTCCTACTGAGTCTGGGCCTACTAGGCATCTCTCTGTACCCAATTCATCTATTTGCGCCTTGTAGTTAAAAGTCTTGTTACAGTTAAAATTAACTGGTTTCTACCTACCTTTTCTTTCTTTCTGCATTCATCTAATGTTACTGTTTGCACTCTCTACTATGTATGTCTCAATGTAACCATACCTGTTCCTAGTCACTCTCATAGCTATTTCTTTCCTGGTTCCATGTTGTCTTCTAAAAGGCTATGCCACTGCCTTTGCCCTAATCTGACTCTGCTTGCTCTGGTACACGTTGGCTTTTTAAATTTTGGTCTTCCTTATGCATTTACTTTACTTTCTCATCTCTTCTCTCTTGGTCTGATCTGCATTTATAGGTTTCTGTACTCCCTCTACATTCTGACCCTCTACTTTCTCACTTAGGTTCCTGGACTCCTTTTAATGTCTCTTCTGTTCTTAGCCAACATCCTTATCTTGCTGTTCTGAGCCTGTCTGCCCCCAAATGTGTCTCCCTGAGCTAGCCTTATGCCTTTTTTGTCTCTCTCTGCCCACTCAATGTTTCTCTAGCTCTGACTTGGCCAACTATATTCTTGTCCTTATCTGTCTTTCCTTCATCCAGACTTTTAAATGATTTACTCTTTCTAAAGCTACTGTTTCTCTCTATAAAATCTAGAACACATAGTATTCATCTATGCTCTATCTTTAGCATTAAGTCTGAAGACTACCTTCTGAAGGTCAGCAAGTATTCAGTACTTAGGTAGAGAAAAACAAGAAGAATGAAGAAAAAGAACAGGACATGTAAAACAAATGTTAGCAGGAGACTTTAAAAATTCCTTTGTTTATAGTACTTCATTGTGGAAACTTACTCCAGTTTGAAGCAGGAGCTATTTGACCACAAGTTAAACAAAATTTTTAATTTGGAAGAATTTTTTTAAAGGTATTTTTAACCAGGGAGAATTGACTGCACAGATTTTTATCTCAACCTTCACCACAGTTACAGACAAGTCCAAATTATCAGCAAATGTGACACTAAAGAAAATCCAGATGAGAGACAGGTGGGCTCCCCTCTTCTGCATATTTAAATTTTTTCCTATGGAGAAAACATACACATTCTACTTAAAGATGACAAAAGTGACAATTCAGTTTTGAATCTTTTTACATTATTTAAGAAACTTTAGAACTTTCAAGACATATAACTCACTCAGGGTTAAGGAGGACTATTATTTCAAACTAAAATTTTAAAGATCTTTAAGGTGAAGGTTAGGTAACAGATGACAAAAAAGGAGAGACTACTGAAAAGAATTCCACTTCAGAAAGACAGAAAGACTTTAAATATCACCAATGAGTTGACTTGCTGAAAGTCTGTAACTGTCCATCAGCTCTGAGGTTTTAGCCTTTGGTTTTCTAACCTGGGGATAAGTTAGAATTTAGTTGGTTACAGATCCATAACCAAATTAAATTAAGTCACTTTTAAAAAATCAGTGAATTACTCTCATCTCTGAGCTCTCATGCCACTCTACTGATAGTTCTTTTCTTATGCCTAAGGCAAAACACCCAATACAGAATCATTATCCTACAGTACAGAAAGGCTAAATCCATACCACTTTCAAGATGTCATATCCAGGCAGTGGAGCTTCTCAAATGCTTGGTGAGGCCACCTCCACCAGGGTAACACCTTCTAACTAGTTCCAATGGTTCTTCTCCCGACCACATGGAAACAACTGGACTTAGCTATGGCTGGCAGCTCCAGGTATCCCATTTTATCTCTCTTGCCTGCCTCTATTGCTGCCTTTCTTCCCTAGTGACTAACCTGTTGGATAGCCTTTACTGGCTGTTTACTTCCTCTATTTCCGTATCCTTCTTCATCCCTGAAGTAACCATTATTTCTAAGTAGAAACCAATTGACTAGATACAGAACTGCTGTTGGGCCTCCAGCATCACTGTACCACTAAGACTTGTCTCTGGCATGGAGTGAGGGTCCAAAGAAGGGTCCTGGAATGGGAGGTGAACTGTGAGTAGTAGGAGGGGAATATTAGCGGCAAGATGTCAGTGGTGGTGGTGAATGAATGATATTATAGTGGGAAAGCATCTTCACAACTAGGAAAGTAACTGTAGTCAGAGGAGGAAACACAAGAATAATTTGCAGATAGTATTACATTGTGTAGAAAACAATGAAGACAATGTTGAGTCATATTTCAATATAAAATAACCTACAGGCTTAGAAAATTATGTGTTTGTAAAATCAATTTGCCTCATAGGCTTCCACTTTAGAGTTACAGTATTACTCAAGTCAACAGAAAAAGATATACAAAATAAATTCCTGATAAGAGATCAATGACCAATAATAATAATTGAAGGCTATCTGTGATGTGGATGGTATTAGTTGCCTACAAATTGTGGTTTCTCTCTTTATTGGCCTTATTCAAATACAGACAGCCATTTGCTCCAAAGGACTCGGGGACCTTCCTCAGCCCTAGGAGGTGTGATCTCACTTCCTTTACCAGATGCTGGTTTAGAAATAAACATATAAACAATTCTGGCTAGTGAGACATAAGGGATAAAGGTAGGCTTAAGGTTGTCCTCTGGGAAAGCCTTCTTCAATCTTAAATTGGGACACCAGGAAGAAAGTGTTTTTTTCTACATTTGGACATTTTCTTCTACATGTGATACCTAGAAAGACAGAGCCATCTTAAGCTAGCTCCCCTCATGGTCCCAAGAGGACAACCAACAGGCTGAGTTCAACAGAGTATAAACATGAAATAAATCTAGATCCTTGAGGATGTAACGGAACTGTGAAATTAATTGAACCATACTACCTCAGCACTTCTGGTCACACTAGACAAGTTTTTCGTACTGTTCAAGCTACTTCTTGTTTGGTTTTCCGTTATCACAGGTAAAGGCATCCTAACTGATCCATGATGCCAGACTAGCAAATTCATAACAGTATATAGATACAAAGTTTCTGTACACTTGGATTGTTTTTGACTATCCAAAAGAATCTCAATTTGCTCAGAACTCCCAGAACCGGCTTTTCTATAACATTAGTATCAGAGCATACAAAATACTGAGAGAGCTCCTGGAAAGCGTACAGTGACAATACGGGGAGCTACGCAAGGATATAAACCCTAAGCCCTCAGATGGACACTAGAAAGAAGAAAGAAAAGGGGTAGAGTATGAGAACACTCCGTGACCCCAGTTCACATTTATGTTTTCTTAAAAGAATATAAACCACTTTCTGTGGTAGATAATAAAAATAGGGAGCCATAGTAAAAAGTATTAACCCATTAAAAAGAAAGTATTAGCTTATATGTCACACCTACTATACTTTACTTTCAAAGAAGTTGCCTTGAAAACTAAGGAAGGCAAGAAATGTATGATTAAAATGCTTCAAAGAAAAAACAAAGCAAATGCTGTATTCCTTAAAGAACTTCATCCTTCAAAATTTGGCTAGGAAAATTGAAATATACCCAAGAGGCACTACCAATTTAGGATTAGCAAACAACTGGCTGAGTTGCAGCAGGTCCAAGCAGAGTGAATAGTTAAAGTCAAACTTGACTAGTCATTTAAAGATTTTGCCTAAGGCCCACACTGCTCTATATTCAGTACAGGTGAATCTGGGTAGATTACTTCCTCACTTCTGCTCTCCAAAATACAGGTGGTTAAAACAAGGGCAAGCTTCAAAGTGTTCTTCCCAGGAGCACAGGACCTACACTCACTCACCTTTGTTTCAAGGCTGGTATTTCTGTGGGTTCTGGCTCAAGTATTTCATAGGCCAAGTTCACATCCTCTGTTTCCCGAAGCAAAGCATAAATGGGCTCAATTTGTTCGTTAAATCTTGCCAAAAGTGTGCGTGCATCTTTTTTGGGCATTGCTGATTCATCCTCTTCTACCTCTGTATGGCAAAATGTACAGCGGAAAGTTCCTACAGAGAAAACAAAAGTCAGGTCAGGCAAGAGAAATTCTCAAGACTAGCCCTTAGCAAATAGTTTATATCTCCATCCTCCTCTAACATATTATTATTAAAACTTTCAAATACAGAGAAGTTGAAAGAATTTTATAATGAACATCCACATGCCCACCAATGAGCTTCTACAATCAATATTTATCATATATCTTTCCATCTATCATTTTTTATCCATTTTAAAGTAATTTCATCTCTCAATGTAGCACAGCAAAGCTTTTACTCATATTTCTAACATGTTTACATTTATTTTAACTTAAAACCAAAATCTTTACAACTTACTACTGAAATATGTACCCTTCTCCAGTAGCCTTCTTTTTGCACATTACAAATTGGAGCCTGCATCATGAGGAAAGCCAAGTAAAAACCTAAAGTCAAGTATCTAGGCATCCTGAACATTGTCACAGGCTATTCCTCTAAACTTATTAACCATTATATCTAAACAAATTTAACCAATCCCTTCCCAAGTTAAAGTTCAAGAAGTCTTTATTGTTCTTATTTCTATATCCCTCACGCTCAACTTGTAACTAAATTAGTAGTAATTCCTTCGAGTTCCTTAGAATAGCTCAGATTTTCCATTTCTGCTGTCATTTCACTAGTCTAGGCCCCCATTACTTAGCCTGAAATAGCTGCCTCAATCTGGTCTTTGAACCCCTACGTTCTCGCTCTCCAACTCCAACCTTCCTATGCCACTTTTGTCCTCTCATCCCCCTTCTCTTCCTAAAGTCTATGCAGTGGCTGAATTTCTAAATCCATAGCATCTAAATTTCTCATCCTAATACTCAAACCCTGTATAATTTGACCTCAACACATCATAACCCAACCAGAGTCCTTGACCTGCCAAGTAAATTCAAACACTTGAGAGATGACATCCTAGACATTAAAATTTATTTTATTTACATAGTGCTTCCTGTGTATAAAATGCTTCTGGGTACATTTTCTGATCCTTACAGCAATTCTGAAAAGTGACATCAGAACTGAGGCTCTGAGGAGTTTTGTGACTGGTCCGAAGTCACACAGCCAATAAAAGTAGTTACAGCAGCTGTTGTATACCTTGTACTAAGTTATTACAAACTCTGTAAGGTTTGTATAATTATTGCCCATTTAAGTATGTAAAATTCAGAAGTTCTAAGGGGTTAAGTCATTCGCTTAAGATCATACAACTACTAACTGTGTGTAGGGGGCAGATTCAAACCCAAACTATTCCAAATTATTACGCTGAAAATTATACTCTTACATTACTTAGCAGTCCACACCACTACTCCTACTTGGATCTCCAGTTTGGTTCTTATTCCCAAAGCCAGAGATATGCATCCTTCATTTCTAACCCAATTTACCTGAGGGATTAAAAGAGATCACCTATGTCCTTAGTGCCTGGTGCACAGTAAGCACACAAACATTTAGCTTTAAAAAGCTCTATATGTGATTGATACATAACCCCTTCCAATCTCTTTTACTGGTACGGAAAAAGTAAACTAGGCATCTCTGCCTCAACATAACACTAGGTCCTACTCACATATTTCACATAGAAAAAGTTTCTTTGCTGCTTCTCATACACAGAAAGCCAATGTCATGTAAATTCTTTGTTCATATGCCCTGTCTAAAATATCCTTCATCCCTCTTCCTGCTGCCCAAATGGTGCCTAATCTTTTACATCTATTCCAAATACATGAGAAAGATAAAGAAACGCAGCTCCTCACAGCTGGAAGGTGGCCTAGCACTCATAGGCAGGTTGTGATATTTTTCTGTCAGACAGCAGCTCACAGATCACCGACATCAGATGAGGTAGGTCTTCTGTGTGTCCATGATGGAAGTGAGGCAAAACCAAGCCTGTCTGAGTCTGAGTCTGAGTACAGATAAAAACAAGATCTCTGTACAACCACAAAAAAATCCCAGCTAACATGACTGCTGCTGCTTTACAAATTAGAGTTCTAGCCTCACCCTGTCCTTCTCATCTCCTAGAAAAGATTTATTAAGACACCCAATCATAGAATTATCCCCACTGTTTAACAGCACCCAAAGCAAAGCAATCCCCCACCATTTTCCTAATCGTCCCCCCAAATTACCTAACAAAAGCCCCAATTCTCTAAGTCTGTCCAGCCTGGTCTTAATGAAACACTCCAAGCTTCCTCATGGTGTATGGCTTCCCTTGCTACAGAAAGCATCAATACACCCACTTTGTTTACCTATGGGTGTGTACCTGATGGTCTTTGACTAATGGACACCAGCATAAAAACTCCAGCTTATGTAACTAGACAAGGATACTATTTACCAAAATAAAGAGAGACAGAAGAAGTTCCCTTTGCTTTGCAGGGAAGAGATTAAAATTTGCTTTTTATATCTGAATCTATATATCCCACTGGCCATCAAAATGGGTGTGTTAGAAGCCAACTTATTATAAATGCTTAGAGCTCAAGAATGGGAGTTGGAAATTTTGACAGGAGAAATCAACATGGAGGTAACTAAAGCTATAAAGTAGATCAGAGTAGCCAAAGAAGTTAAGAGGAGGGAGCAGCATAGGAAGTCAAGGAATAAACCCAAGGAAAGAAGAAGCGTTGAGAAAAATGGTACAACCAGAGGGACAAGGACAGTGTTTCAAGGAGGAAATGGTATGGTGTTAATTTTTCAGGGTCAACAAGAATAGAAAACCAGCTTTTACATTTAGTAACAAAGGATAATTAATAACCTAAGCTAGATAGGTTTTAGTTGGTATGCTCTCTTATTCTCTGACTATTCCTAGCTGCCTTAGCCTCTTCTCTTCAACAAAAATATGAAGAATATAACCACGTAAAAGTGAAAAAATAAATCATTTAAGGGAGGTCTAAAATCAGCTCTCAAATACTTGCTGAACTGAAAACACACATACAAACACACACACACTCAGGGCACCTGGGGGTTGAGCGTCTGACTTTGGCTCAGGTCATGATCTCACAGTCCATGAGTTCAAGCCCAACATCGGGCTCTGTGCTGACAGTTCAGAGCCTGGAGGCCACTTTGGATTCTGTGTCTCCCTCTCTCTCTGCCCTTCCCCCTTCTCTCTCTCAAAAATAAACAAATATTTTTTAAACCTTAAAAAAAAACACACACACTGATGTAGGACTTACGTTCACTGTTGAAAGACTGGCACTTACAGAGACCACCAATGAGAACTAGAGAATAATGCAGAAAATTGGCTAATTCAGTAGTTTTCAAAAATATATTTAAAGGAAAAAATCCCCTTCCACAAGTGAAGAAGTACCTAACAGATAAACCTAAAAGCCAATGCTCTGGTGAGGCGCAGAAAGTCAGCTAAGACAAATGATGACACTAAAAATCCTCTCATTGTGTGTCTTCAAAGCGTCACTACCAGCCTCCCCAAGGTCTTGCACCAGACACACCTGGCGCAGAGCCTTTGAACTTACTGTTCGCTCTGCTCGGGATGTAGTGCCTCCACATAGTCAAATGGCTAGTCTCCCAACTTACTTCAGGTCATTACTTAAACGTCACCTCGGTGAGGTCTTCCTTAGCCAACAATATCTAACATTTTACCACTGCCCTGTCCTTTTTTTCCCTTAACATTTCTCAACATCCAACATAATATATTATTTATCTAGTTTATTAGATTATTTATCATTAAAGTTGCCATGTTACAACCAAAATTTTTTTAAAATCCTCACAAAGTCCCATTTCTTTTGAAGACAGCATATATTCCAAACTTCAGCTTTAGGTAAACAAATCAACACGTTTGTCAGTGTAGCTCCTCCATATAAAATAGCAATGCTTTTATTTTGGGAAAAGAGACAGAGAAAAAGATTACTGTTATAGAAGGTAATCTCAGAATATCAGTCTTTTAACTCCCCCCCAAATGGGGGGACAGAGAAGATGGTATGTAGTCATGAGGAATTCTAGCCTCATCCAGGTAAGTTTCCAGAGCCAGGCTTAACTGAGACTAAAATTTTTTTTTAATGTTTTTATTTATTTTTGAGAGAGAAAGAGACAGCATGAGCAGGGGAGGGTCAGGGAGAGGGAGATACAGAATCTGAAGCAGGCTCCAGGCTCTGGGCTAGCTGTCAGCACAGAGCCCAATGTGGGGCTCAAACCCATGAACCTGTGAGATCATGACCTGAGCCGAAGTCGGACACTTAACCAACTGAGCCACCCAGGCGCCCCTGAGACTAAGATTTAACAAGAGTTATTTACAGCAAGGCCTATTTTGCAGTTCTGAAAAGAGTGGCTTTTATATTACTGTCAAGAACTGTGGACGATCTTAGATCTTTACCCCACTTGTAACTAACTAACTGCAGCTAACAGGTTATGCTGCAGTTTCATGGATGCTGGAGAAAGACTACAACTTCCAGGTCAGAAATAAAGAACTTTATTACTCATGGCAATAGGAGTATCCAGTTTCAACTTTTGTGCCAATTCCCTGAGTTCCAATTCCCACTGGGTGACACAAAGAGGGCCAAGTGACAACTGTACATGCAGTGTGGGTCATGTTACAGGAGACTCTCAAGTTAAGGAACTCTATTTTATAATGGGCAAAAACATGCCTTTCCTCTAGAGGGTGCTCTAGAGGGTGATGTCATCTTTACTATCTTGGGCACTAAGAAAACATGGTCAGGAGAAAGACTTTATTTTTATGATTCTGAAGAATAAGCAAACCTGCCCTTTGCTAAGGAGAGAAACAATGTATATTCCAAGGCTGCTCACTACATAAACATCCATGAAAAAGAAAGTCCCAAAAAAGGCAGTCGGTACCTCTGCTTGCAAGGCATGCATATCATGACAAAATCATGAAGTACTGACTCCCAACAATTACTATGTCTGGCAAACATTACAAGAGGAAGTTAGCCTGACACCTTGAGTCCTATGTTTACCACAAAAACACAGCTGTAAACAAGAACCAGCCTATCAAAAGCCAGATCTGGCATCCATGAAGAAAAATAAGAAATTTTGCATTTTATGGAAAAAGACTTAAGACTACCTTAACATACCAGCAACATTTTTAATAAATTTCAGGACATATTAAAGAATGCAAATCAGCCTTCCAAAAATCAGAGGTGGTGGTGGAGGTGGGTGGGTCTGTAGTAGGATACTCCTGAGTACGTGGTGGTGATCACACACTGACACAAAACCTATCCTCAAGAAACTTCAAGTTTAGTAGAGATGAAAGATATCTGGAGATACACAGCTGGGGTCAGTGCCGAATAAAGCACATAAGTGTTCGCGGGTTCAAAGAACTCTGACTTCTGGCTCAGAGCACAATGGAAGCTGTGCCTTTTAAGGTAGAATTTAGAAGAAAAGCACTTGTTACGGAGATCAGGGGAAGGGGGAGGAGAACAAGACATTCTAGATCATCATAAGAGAATCGGGTAGTTGAAAATAATGAAGTTTCGGTATAGTAGGAATAGAAGTAACAAAAAGAATGGTAAAAAACAGAATTAACAGGATAAACTACGATGGTCATAGTGAGTCTTGAACATCATGCTTCATTCTGACTTTATTTCTGAGTAATAGGAAAGTGATTAAAAGATTTTGGGAAAGAAGATAAGGTCATCAAAACTAACATTTATAAATGTTGATCTGTCTTGGTGGCTTGAGATGGTCTTCCAACAAGCAGCCAGTTCTTAACTGTTAACATAAAAATTATTTTAAAAAAAATTTTTTAAACATTTATTTTTGAGAGAGAGAGAGAGAGAGAGAGAGAGAGAGAGAGAGAGAGAGAGACAGGTCATGAGCAGGGGAGGGGCAGAGAGAGAGAGAGAGACACACAAAATCAGAAGCAGGCTCCAGGCTCTGAGCTGTCAGCATAGAGCCCAATGCGGAGCTCGAACCCACGAACTGTGAGATCATGACCTGAGCCAAAGTCAGACGCTCAACCGACTGAGCCACCCAGGCACCCTAAAAATTATTTTTAAATAATAATTATTTTTAAATAATTCCCAGGCTCTACCAAGAGATGCTGACTCAGTAGGTCTGGAGTAGGCTCAGGAATATAAATTTTAAAAGTTTCACAAGAAATTTTAACACATACTCCTGGTGGAGAGCTGCTGTAAAGTAATCAATATGATAAATATCCCAACTCTTCTTGTAACTGGACCACTCTGCACTATGTAGTGTATACAGAAGGTACTACTTAAGCATGAGAGAAGAAACAAGCTAAAACTCAGAGCTCTGTGTCGCCTTTTCTTTCAAGACCAAGGCAAAAATTGGTAACAGTGAATCCAAGCTACATAAGGGAGAACATGCAAAGGAGATTTAAGAATGTGGCAGGAGGAAGAAAATGAGTCCTCAAAGACTCTAAGGCAAAGCATGACAAATGACAAGTGACGGGATTAGGAGAAAAATAGGAGTTGAGTGATAATGCATTTGATCATCTACTCTTAGAAACCACAAAGAACAAAGAAAACTATTCACAAATATTCGCATGTGTTCATCACAGCCAACTCTGTGACAATAGTATTATCCAAATCTAGCATAAGAGGGAATAAAGACTCAGAGTCTTAAGTTTACCAGGTCATAACTTAAAAACAAAAATCACTAAGCTGGATTCAAATATAAATCTCTGACTCAAAAGACTAAACACACTTCACCATCCTGAACTGAATTATATGTCCCTTTTCCTAACTCCTATTACCCCACCAGCTACAATTTAGCAAACTTCCTCCAGGTATATACGTAGGCTCTAATTTCTTAAAATGTAAAACACAAGGAAAGAAGATTTGGAACAAAGAATTTAACAAACATTAAGTGCCTTTCACATGCTAAGCATTTACTCAGCTGAGTCTTTTTTTAATGTTTATTTATTTTTGAGAGAGAGAGAGACAGAGCGGGAGCAGGGGAAGGACAGAGAGAACCAAAGACACAGAATCCAAGCCCAGAGCCCCACACAGGGCTTGAACTCATGAGCAGTGAGATCATGACCTGAGCTGAAGTTGGACATTTAACCTAACTGAGCCACCAAGGAGCCCCTACTCAGCTGAGTCTTAATGTGTCAGCTTCACCAGAGGATCAAAATACATCCAACTGTATATAACTAATAGGTATCGAAAGTTGGGAGGAAAAAGTTCCTTCACAAATAGATATTTCAATTAGGGTTGTCTATTCCGTAGTACATGAATGCCTCACTCCTATGACTCAGGGCTCTTCTTATGAAGGTAAGTTATACTCCAAAATGAGAAAAGAAATGGAGACCTAACTATGGGCATGAGAGGGAGGAGGAGGAAGGAAGAAGGGAAAGAAGTGGTTTATACCATTTTAACTTTCTCCCCAAATAAAAAAAATGTAAAAACAAAAATGAATTGAGGGCAGGGGAAAGGGGTGGGGAGAAAAGGGCTGGGAACAACAACAACAACAACAACAAAAAACACCATAGTAAAGTTCAACAAAATTCAAACAACATTTTTCTTTTGCTCAACACAGGAGAAAATTTATTATGCTGGCCAAGGTCTTCTGCTTAACTGTTTCTAACACATTACTCATTTTAGCAAATATCATACTTATTTTAATTATGTGAGTATTCAGCTAAGGGAAGAGTAAATACAAATAAAACCAAAGGAGGGGAAAATGTTTATCTTCCTTAGTTTGAAAAAAAGACAGTGTTTTGGAAATTTATCACAATTGAGGAAAAGGGCAGAAGATATGAGTCAACTCCCTAAACAATTGGACATTATTTAGGATTATACTTTTCTCTTCATTCATTCTTCATGACTCTAAATAGGTCATCAGCTAATGCCTAGAGTTCACTGTCAAAGATCTGCCATAATATTAATTGCAACTGGAATATTATTCAGCCATTTTTCTATTAAAAACATTAAAATAAGCCCAATTGCCTTGATATGGCACAGGTGCTGCAGGATTGCAGCGGGAGTCGTGTTGTGGCCCAAATCCTCAAGGCTGGCCAAGGAAACAGAGATCAGATGTCTGCTGCCGCACAGCCCTCACCCCAACACAGTGGGATTGACTTCCCACCTTTAGGTCTTCCTAAGACTAGGAAGCTGCTTTTGTAGAGCCCACATTCTAGTGGGGAATTAGTCAAGATCAAAAAATAACATGAGGTGTTGATAAGTACAATAAAGAAAACCAAAGCAGGAAAAGAGGATAAAGAGAAAGGAGGGCAATGAAAAGGGGTATGCTCTATTACATAGGAAACTTGGGGAAGGCCCCTCTGATACAGCAAGTGAGACGAGATTTGAAACTGGTAATGGAGCCAGCCAGTCATGCAGATATGTGGGTAAGAGGAAACAGCATGAAAAAGGCAAGTGAAGTGAAGGTATGTATGCCTGTGCAGGCAAAGCACAAACAAGATGGCCAGTACAGTGACGTGCAGTGAACTCATGAGAAAGTGGTAGAAATTAGTATCTGCAAATTTGGGGGGCAGATAAAAGTCCTTATAAGTTCGGTTAAGGACTGAGACGTTTCTAAATGAGGGCAGAGCCTTTGGAGGGTTTTGAACAGAAGAGTGACAGACAGAGCCTAATATGCTTTTTAAGAAGGATCACTGGCTACTGTGACAAACAGTCTACATGGACAGCAAGAGTGAAAGCAAGAAGACTAGCTTAGAGAATGGTGTGAAATCAAAGCAAGAGATAATGGCTAAGATAACCTCTCTGGACACTCTTGTGAAAAAACTAACTCACTCAAAAAACTTCCAGGAAAAACAAAATAGAACAAGACGCAATTAATAGTTCCATGTTAAAACCAAGTAACTCAGACCAGAACTCTTAGGATTTTACTGAGATAAAAAGGAAACTATAAAACTTCAAGACATATCACTAACATATGGGATTAATTTTGCCACAATGTAAAAATCCAACCACCATATACCTTAGGAAGCATATTTGGACAGGTACCCTCCCCACTTAATATTTTATGGATTATGTATATGTGGAGAAAGGGAGGGAACTAGAAGCTTTGGAAAATAAAACTGACAAAAAGATGTAAATATTATTCTCCATTACGCCACAGAGTTTTTGAAGACAGCATAAACAAAGTATATTTTCTACATGAACACTACTATGACCAATGGTTTCAATTCTTACTCAAGGGCTTTCAAATTAACCCAAAGTGACTGACATTATCCTCTAAAAACAATGATAAAACCCTAGCCTCTATATACTTTGATATCAACTATTCAGGGTGCCTGGGAGGCTCAGTTGGTTGAGTGTCCAACTTCCGCTCAGGTTATCATCTCACGGTCCATAGGTTTGAGCCCCGCATCCAGCTCTGTGCTGACAGCTCAGAGCCTGGAGCCTTCTTCAGATTCTGTGTCTCCCTCTCTCTCTGTATTCAGTCTCTCTCTCTCAAAAATAAACACTAAAAAAATTCTTTTTAAATATCAACTATTCTCCAAACCAAAGGGTGCTCTAAAATGAGAGTTAAGAGAAACCAGATACAGTATAGGAAAGACTGAACTTATCATTTTATACGTGCTAAAAAAAGGTCTAGAATGATTATAGGATTCACCCAAGGTAATAATTACTAACATAATCCAAGACTAGAACTCAAGACTCTGTAATACTAATCCATTGTCATTTTACTGTTTAATAGCCATTGCTTAAAAAAGGAAACAAAACTTCTGAAAATGACATCGCAACTGAACACACTAATAATTATGCAAAAAGACCCAATGTATTAAGTATCCTAAAAAAACCGTGACAATACTATCAGAAGTTGACCAATATTTAATAACCATAAGCTGTTAAAACAACAACATACTTATTAAGAATCACTTAAAAAAAGAATCGCTTTGATTTCTTAGACTTCAAAAGGACTTCGGGGCAGTGAGGTGGAGTTGGGGGTATAAGGGAGAAGAAATGGAAGGGAAAACACAAAACAATAGTTGTTAACACAATGAAAGGTGGTGAGAGTGACAACTGGGTTAAGTGGTAGAGGACAGAGTGGAAAATCTAGATCTGTCATTTGTCTACTACCTGAGTCCTTAATACGTTTATATTAACATATTACTTATGTATTTTTTAGAAGAAAAGAAATGTTATTTTTAATCCTCCAAAGCATTCAACTCCCTCTTAACTAGTATGCAAAAGTCACACACTCTTTGGTTATTCTTTGAAAGCATCATCAAGTCCTATAACTTTTATAACTCAAAATATTCAGAGGCATATGTATTAAAATGCTAGTTTCAAAAGTTACCTTTTATTCTAATTTCCAAACTTTGTTTCATAAAGCAAATTTCTTCAGTGTAATTGGGCAAGGGAAAATGTATGGAAAAAAGAAACACTATTATAAAATAGCAACAGACATGACAAGAACATGGTTATATATTTCCTAGAATTATTTCACCTGTAATAAAAAGGTACTTGAAAAACTATCCTTTAACAATTTGCCAGAGAACACGTATTAACACTGTAAAATACTCATTCCTTTGCATGCAAAAGAAAAAAAGTAGCTTTAACAAATTTTTTAGTTCAGAAGATCTCAAATGGATTTGTGATGTACATAGTAAAACTCCACACTCTGTAACTCAACTTATCAATGAAACTGGCTTCTGTCCTTCCTTAAATGGGCACTTCTAGATTTGGTATAGTCATACAATGTTCTCAGATTCTGGAACTCACTATGAAGGGAAAAAATATACAATGCCTGGGAGGTAAAACAACAAACTGAAGCATAGTACTTACATAAATACGAAAGCCTGCAATAAATTCTCTAAATCAGGCCTAAATCGAATCCACCTCAACATGCAGTAAGCAGGCAGAAAAATCTGTGGCTTTGATACAACTCTTTTGAAAGACCATAATCAATAGGATATTATTTGCCAGCATCAAACTAAAATGCAACTTTTCACAAATCAGTTTCCATGTAATTAGCATCAAAATACAAAAAGGATAAAACTCACAAAAAGTCTTATTAAAAAAAAAAAAAGCCCTCAAATCCTCATGATCAAACCAACACAATTTTTTTTTAAATCAGACCTAAAGGTTTTGAAGAGGTGGAAGGGTAAAAGAAGGAAGATGCTTATTCCTTTACTATCTTTCTGTAACTTTCTGTAAGTTGTTTTCATTTTTTAACTTATTTTAATAATCGCCTCCCCCCACCCAGAACAAATCCACAGTTGTGAGCTTTCCAGTATGATTTCTTAATGAACCTAACCTGGGCATGATTCCAAATCCCAAACAAGGAAAATAATCCTAGAAATATTTATGTGTGTGTGGTTGTGTTATTAGCATATAAGGAATTGAAAATACTGCTTATAGGACATCTCCTGTCCCAAGTAGCAAGAGGTAAGGACAGGAAAAAGTAGCCTGCTGTATAAATGTAAACATTATTAACAGATCTTTAGGAGTCGCAAAAATACAGGACCCTAACAGTTGAAAAATATTAGGTTACGAAATTGAGGGCTTTTCATGATACGGGGATCAAGAAACTGATCTACTTATAAACCAAAATGCTTTACCTGCAGTCACAAGGCAAGAAAAAACTCATGATTTAACCCCAAATTTATATATAAAGATCCCAAGTAGATATGGAGTTTATTTGATATTCCAAGTGACTCAGAACCAGTAGAACATTGTAGCTGTTCTTAAGAGTTATTTACTAGACATTTATTTTCTTTTCCCACTAGTTATTAAAGACTTCTTTTATACGAATCCTAAAATCTGTCTCTATTTTCATGGAGCCACACAAAACAAGCTAAATATTCTTTCCTGGTACTCAATCTAAAATATTCTAGAAATCTAAACATCCCCAGATTTATTATTTCATAAGAACCTCCAAACCCTAGAGTACAACACAGGCATGTGTACCCACACACACATCATTTGATGAGCTGAACTAGAAAAAATAATCTCTAAATTCCTATTTCTTTTTTTTAAACATTTTATTTATTTTTGAGAGACAGCGCAGGGAAGAGAGGATCAGAGAGAGAAGGAGACACAGAATCCAAAGACAGGCTCCAGGCTCTGAGCTGTGAGCACAGAGCCTGACGCAGGGCTCAAACCCACGAACCATGAGATCATGACCTGAGCCGAAGCCGGGTGCTTAACAGACTGAGCCACCCAGGCGCCCCTCTAAATTCCTATTTCTAAAAACCTTATTAAATACATAGTTATAAGAGTCTTTTTTATTAATTTAACTTATTTAAAAGTTTATTTAAAATGTGATTCTCAGTCTCTAGGTAAATTCAGTAATAGGGGCTTCCAAACTATTTCTAAATCAAACACTGAACAATTTATCTCCTTAGGGTACCTGGGTGGCTCAGTTGGTTAAGCATCTGATTTCAGCTCAGGCCAAGATCCCTTGGTTCATGATGAAGCCCTTGCATCAGGCTGTCTGCTTTCAGCATGGAGCCTGCTTTGGATCTTCTGCCTCCCTCTCTCTCTGCCCCTCCCCTGCTTGTTCTCGTTCTCACTCCCTCAAAAATATATAAACATTAAAAACAATTATTTTAAAATTTATCTCCTCTTAGCCCCCAACAAAACTACAGTGCCACATATGCCTTTAAAGAAATACAAAAACTGGGGCTCCTGGGTGGCTTAGTATCTACGTCTTGATTTCCGCTCAGGTCATGATCTCATAGTTAGTGGGTTTGAGCCCCAGTTGGGCTCTGTGCTGACAGCTCAGAACCTGGAGCCTGCTTGGGATTCTGTCTCCCTCTCTCTCTGCCATTTCCCCACTTGTGTTCTCTCTCTCAAAAAAAAATAAACATTAAAAATATTTTTTAAAAAGAAGTATAAAAACTATACTCTTTTACTTACTTTTCTCACCGAGAATTCTTCTCAAGGAAAAACTTAAAAGATAAAATGCTATATGCATAAAAGTGTTCAAAGCATCATATCTATACTAACAAAATATAACTAAAAACAAAGTGCCCAAAAGGGGTGGAAAGAAAAATGTGGGGGAGTGGGGGGAAACCACACCTATTAAAACATATTTTGAACACTAGATAGAAACAGGAGAGTTTGGTACATTAAGGAACCAAGATTTTGGGAGTGTTTGCTGTATAATTGGACTTAATGAAATGTTTAGAGGTGCAGTAGGCATGACTTAGAGTAGATAATGAAAGAAAATGCAAAATGCTAATTGATTCATGATGTGGTTTCATCTTAGCTTGGGCAAACCATGCAGTATTTAATACATAGTAGCAGAATATTTACTATTGAAGCTTGAAAAGATGTGAGTTCTTTGTGTGCCATCTTTCATTTTTGCATGTGAGAGGGTTTTCTTTTCTTAATATTTTTACATTGTAGTACTTGTTTTCCTTGTTGGGGTGTTTGCTTATTTAATACATTCCATCAAGGACAGAAATTACATGCTGGTTTTTCCCCCCCCATAGGAAGTGT
>NC_043704.1:66300423-66326029 GCF_006229205.1 Suricata suricatta | reverse complement strand
AAAAAAAATAAAGGAACCAAGAGATCACAAACTATTCTTGGCTATGATTATAATTATAGGTACTATGCAAAAGGAGAGTGGTTTGTGGGTAATTCTTTTTCTCTTCAAAATTTTCTCTGGCATTATTGCTGCATAATTTTTAAATGAAAAATATAAAACTGCTTTCATATCATCTAACCTTAAAGAAGAATATGATCTTCCCCTTCCTTTTGGGGAAGCTTGTTGCTGAATTTAACTTAGAAGGGCCATTAACTGAGGGGCCTGGTGGCACAGTTGGTTAAGCGTATGACTCTTGATTTTGGCTCAGGTCGTGATCTCACTGTGAGATGGAGCCCTACGTCGGGCTCTGCACTGACAGGTGCAAGAGCCTGCTTAGAATTTTCTCTCTCCTTCACTCTGCCCCTCCACTGTGTATGAGCCCACACCCTCTCTTTCTCAAAATAAATAAATAAACTGAAAAAAAGGTGCCATTAGCTAAATCAACCATAGTTGAGACTACTAAAGTAGAAATAAAAATACTAAGTCTACCTACATGGCCACAAAGCTTGCTAAACCTAAGAGATGCGATTTTGCTGATTTGAGGGATTTCATGTCATACAGTCTTTGTTTTGATTACATAAAATTCCCATATTTCAGTAAAACAGCTGATTTTGCCTGATTTAAGTTTCTGAAACCAGAGACTGGTGGGCAAAGGCTAAGCCACTCCATTTTAATGAAATAAAGTATCTATACGTACTATAAGGGGAAAACCTCAGCCTTTTTTCTTTCCATGCAGCAAAGAGCCCAGTTCTTCCCTGTGTCTCCTTTACTAGTCATATACAACACCACTTCTGACACTTTCCGTCTCCAAATATGTGGAGGTTTTGCCCCAAGTAATTCCCTGTGACACCAGCTGGGTGTCCTAATATTCAACTCAGTTATGGTCACCTGGAGATAGCATCAGATCCCACAGGCTCAGAGCTTAGTCCTACAAGACTGTCCCCTCAACCCAATTTCAGATGCCAGTCACAAGCCCAAGTTATCATGGATGCTTCTGACCAAACAGCTATAGACAGAAGGTTCCAACGAACAAGCTCCTCCTTGGATTCAGCTAATTTGCTAGAGCAGCACACAGAATTCAGGGATATACTTACTTATGTTTACCATTTTATTAAAGGTTATGATAAAAGATACAGATAAATTATCCAGATGGAAAATATGTGTAGGGCCAACTCTTTAGGAAAGGGTACAGGGCTTCCCTGTCCTCTCCAAGTGCAGCACTGTCCCTGCACCTCCACAGGCGCACTAATCTGAAAGCTCCCTGAATCCCACCCTATTGGGATTTTTATGGAGGCTTCCTCACGTAGGGATGATCACTCATTAACCCCATTTTTGGCCCTCTCCCTTCTCAAGAGAATAGAGGGTGGGGCTGAAAATTCCAAGCTTAGTCTTAGCTTGGTCTATGAGCAGCGCTCATCCAGGAGCCATCCAGGACCTGCCCAGAGTAACCTCATTAGAACAAGACACTCTTATAACCTAGGAAATCACAAGGGTTTCAGGAGCCCTGTGTCAGAAATAGGGGTCAAACGCCAAATAGTAGAATAAAAGATGCTATTTGTGCTTTATTACTTAGGAAATCACAAGAGTTTTAGGAACTCTGCACAGGAAAGGGGGGCAGAGATCTCACACACACCAAGCATCAGACATTTAGGGAGAGTTCAACCCAAAAATACTCATGGTGAAATCTGAATGGAAAGTATGGAAAGAACCTAGAATCTTTAGGGAAAAGAGAAATGGGGTAAGAAAAGGCTACAAACTGAAGTAGAAAGATCACTGGCTTATGTGAATTAACAATGGTAAAACAATTCTTGCTGAACTCAGAATTTCCTGAGCCCAGAACTTCCGGAAGCTCATCAAGGAGTCATTATTCTTTGTCCAGTGGCAGGGAGCTGCCCATACACTTGAGTTAAAAATTTTTTTCACGTAAACAATTAAGTCTAGAAAGCTTCAGTCTATTCCCTGAATGCCCCCTAGTTTCTAATATAAACCACAGTTCAACCTAATAATTGCTGAGATGGAAATGGAGATAAATGCCCATCAGATGCCCCCATGAGGGCAGAGTCAGGAAATATCATCAATCTCCAAAAACAACCAGGAAGAAACAGAATAGCTTTGTACAAGACTAGGCTTAGAATGAAAACAATAATTCTATCAATTTAAAGAGAACATAAATATGACAGCAGAAAAAGTTGCCTCTCCTTCTTCTCTGATACACATACCAAATGTTTATTTCCCATCTTCAAGACAGGGGTGGGGCATGAATAAAACAGAGTAAGGAGCAGAGAGAAAAAGACTAAGATTTCTAAAGGGAATGTACAACCAAGGGATGGTGTTCAAGGCATTAATAGTGAAAAAACAAAACATTAAAACTGACACATGAACTGGGGCCCCTATCACCGAATCAGCACATTCTCTCCTTAAAGTCCACATGAAAAGCCAAATTACAATAAAAAAGCAGGTATATTTTCAGAATGAAGTTTCCCAATGACTAAGAATTTTCAATCATGATACCTTCAAGATAGTTTCACTATAGGGACATCAAAGACAATTAACTATTAGTGTTGGCTGATCAGTGACTCAATATCCTTGATTCAAATAATCTTTACTATATTTTGATGTTAGGCTATCTCCTACACAGTCCAACTATCAATGACTAGTTTAATTCAGACACTAACCCTCGGTGAAATACAAAGAGAATTATGGATCAATCTCTAAAAACTGATTTATAAGTAGTGGAAATACTTCCTTTTAGAAAGTCTCATGAAATTAAGAATCATATGAGTAAATCTAGAAGCACATTACTTTAGATTACCTTCTCTGAGGGACTGGATTACACACACCACTGTAGTCAAGAGTGACAATGACAACCACTGTAACCCCAACATCTTCAGAGAAGCACAAAACCAAAACCCAGAGCTCCTTTAAGAAATGTTGGTGTGGGGCACCTGGGTGGCTCAGTTGGTTGAGTGGCTGACTTTAGCTCAGGTCATGATATCATGGTTCCTGAGTTCGAGCCCCACATCGGGCTCTGTGCTGGCAGCTCAGAGCCTGGAGCCTGCTTCGGATTCTTTGTTTCTCCCTCTCGCTGACCCTCCCCCATGCCCATGCTCTGTCTCTCTCTGTCTCTCAATAATAAATAAACATTAAAAATAATAAAAAAAGAAAGAAATGTTGGAGTGAGTGGCAAAAATGATGAGAATTTTCTAGTCCATTCTGAAAGAGCTCCAGATAGATTCTGTAACATTCCTCTATAGCACACTCACACAATTCTTATATTCAGGATGGTTAAAATTTTCTTACAACCAAGATCTCTTCCTAGGTAAGTCCTTTCAAGGTAAGCAGGCTCTGACAAATTAAATATTTAATACAAATGTGACTTCTTTAAATTACTTTTCATCTAAAATGACTGCTTCACAATAAATAAGAAAAGTCACAGGCTATTTCTAGCTTTTTAGGTTAATAATCTTAGTTGATACTTGGATTATTTCCCATTTAAAAAATTGCAAAATTCTCTTAAATAGACAATATATAACATATACAAAAATTAAAAAATTAAGCCTACATCTTTATTTTTTTTGCACTAGAACATTTCATGTGTGAAAGTTTAAATTACATTTTTTCAGATAGTTTTTAAAAGGCAAATCTATGAACTAAAAAGTACCCTATACCCCTGAATTCTGCCATAACAAGGGGACAATCTAATTTACCAGCATTGGCTCTCTCTATAGATTTTTTACCTCTACTATATAATACAATATTAATCCATTGAATAATTAGCAGAATAGTCTCTTCCAGTTTACAAATGACAACAAGACAAAATAACTATACAACCCAGCACTTTTAAGTTTCTGATGTCGGGGCACCTGGGTGGCTAAGTTGGTCAAGTGTCCGACTTTGGCTCAGGTCACGATCTCACCATTCAAGAGTTCGAGACCCACATCCAGCTCTAGGCTGACAGTTCAGAGCCTAGAAACTGTTTCAGATTCTGTGTGCCCCTCTCTCTCTGCCTTTCCCCCAGTCATGGTCTCTCTCTCTCTCTCTCTCTCTCTCTCACTCTCTTAAAAATAAATAAACATTAAAGAAAGTTTTAAGTTTCTGATGTTGACACTAGGCATATTGCACTTTTAGAAAATCCACAATTTACAATCCTGTGTTGATGAGGGAAAAAAATCCTTAATTAAAACTAAAGCATTTACTTAGATGAAGCAAATTACAGATGATGTTGACAATTCTCTTCCACTAATAAATGGTTGAGAGACTAAAAATCCATCCACTTGTACACCTGCAAAAGGTGCCCTTTTATTTTATCTGACTAACACTTATCTCTTAGGTTTCAGCCAGTACTTCTTCCAGAAGCCTTCCCCAAATGCAGATTAGATGCCCTAGTTATGTACTTTCATTAACAAAGCATTGAGATACATTGTATTATAACTTTCTGGCAGTGACTGACACAAGTAGGCATTCAAATAAATGTTGAACAAAGAGGTCAAAGATGTTAGAATGGCTTCAAAGTGGTAGAAAAGCCAACTCTTCAGATTAGGTTGCAGCTACAAATAAGAGGTTGAGGGTGGGAGCAGAAGTAGGAGGGCTATGGGTGGTAGAGGACACTTCCTTGTGAATGTAAAAGGCTTTGCAAGCTTCTAAAAGTAGAATGACAAACAAGAAAGTAAGGCTAAGAACCCATACGTGGACTTACGAATCCATTCAATTTTATAATGATATGCATGATCGGTTTAAAAATTAAACAAACCAGGGACGCCTGGGTGGCTCAGTCCGTTAAGCATCTGAAGTTTGGTTTCAGCTCAGGTCATCTCACAGTTTGTGGAGTTGAGTTCCACATCGGGCTCCACACTCTCAGTGCGGAGCCTGCTTGGAATTCTCTCTCTTCCTCTCTCTCTGTCCCTCCCCAGTTTGCGCGCACTCTCTCTCTCAAAATAAATAAATAAGCCTTTAAAAAAATTAGATAAACCAACTTAAGAAATACATATTTTATTTTTTTTTAAGTTACTTAAAAGATTCATAAATTGGAAAAAAAATCTCACCTGTCATGGGATCAAAGAGCTGATTAGCTTCTAAGTCCGTAAAAGTACTACTACAGACAGGACATTTGAAGGAAGCCCGGTTGGTGGAATCTCTCTCATCAGTTTCAATCCTCCTCCTCATGTGGTCCAATTTATATTTTACCACATTAACAAGAGTACGATAATTAATAAAGTAGTAGTTATGGCGAGTGGTCTTCCCATCTGCAGCAGTCTCTACCCTCATTCTGCATTTGATGAACTTATCTCCCTTTAAATTATTCAAAACCGATCGAAGTTGCTTCCGATCGAACTTGAGCAGTTCCAGCATATCCTCCTCTTTCACACAGGGGTTCCGGATCAAGATGTCCAAAGCCAAAGCATGCTCAATGCCATAAAATCCCCGGATCACGTACTTGGCTAACCTCTTCAATGCTGCAGGAACCTCGGTGAGGACATCCGGGTCTGCCATCTTTAGCAGTAAACTTCAACTTTGAATAAATCAAATTCAGAAAAAAAAAAAAGGGATTAGGAAGACACAGTAATCATTTTAAATCTAGAATTATCAACCCAAGGGGGAGCTGGCAGCTACCACCCTTTGAAGTGCCACAAAGGTGCTCAGGACATTGTTTGAAAAGACTTATAATGCCTAAGTATTGAACAGAAAACAAGGTTTTCCTCTAAAGTACACAGATGATACTTTAAAAGCTTGCATATTCCTTAAATGTTAATTTTCATGATCTACTGTGCTTGATTCTAAAAAGTAACTTATTACTTATAGCAATGATATATTATATCAAGCCCACCTATTTCAGAAAGAGAAGCAAAAAAGGCAAATGAAGACTCACTACTCTTAATGCTATACATCTTTGGCAATGCTGGAAAACCCCTGAAAAACCTATCACTTAGCATATCCTTAAAGTGTCTTTATTTCTTTTCTTGAGTAAAATTTTCCTACCAAAATCTATTCTAGGTTTTACATAGTCATGCTCTCACAATAAAATCACAATAAACCAATAAACACATAAGTAATCACTAGATGGGTGTTTGGCAAAATTACTGTTATAAATCCAACACTTAGATCCAGATAGCTTCGCCAGCCTTGCAAAGTTAAATTTCATGACCAATTAAGTAAACAGTCCTGAAAGGAAGGAAGGAAGGAAGGAAGGAAGGAAGGAAGGAAGGAAGGAAGGAAGGAAAGGAAAAAAAGAGAAAGCTGAAGATATGTTTAAATACTGGATTGCTTCTTGCAGGACAGGGCAGAAGCTAACTGTACCCAGTTCTCACGTCATGACCCAGAAGGCTATCTTCTACAAGCCCAAACTGGCATGGGCTAGACTTTCGTGTGGCTGTTAAAAAGCCTGGGCATTGGAATTCAGTTAGCCTGTGTTTTAGTAGCTGTGTGATCCTGAGCAAATTCCTTAAAACAACTTCAAGCCACACTTTACTCTCAGAGAACTAAGGATAATATAATTACTTTAGTGAGGTTATTGTGGTGAATAAATGAGAATGTGAAGCAATGTGCGTATTAGGAAGCACTTACTGATACAGATCGCTCCCATGTTGACTTAATCATTAAGTCAATATGCAACAACCAGGCTATCCACACAGACTACGTCAAGTAACATTTCCCTACACTATAAGGAAATTTTTAACAGAGACTATTGAACTATTTCAATAGAGAATCATATTCTTTTATTAATATTAGTTCCTATTGAACCTTTTATTTATAATCAGTGGTTATCAACCCAATCAAATTTAATACCTTTTTTAGAAGAAATATTTTTATATTCACAATACTATACTATCAAGGTATTCCTAAACAACTAATCTATACACATATTTTGGGGGAAAAATATAACACCCTATGCGTAATAAAAGAAAGTCAGTTATAATATTTCAGATTGTAAATAATCAGGCAGGCATGACTATATGTAAGAGGCAAAGCAGGACCTAGATCCAAACCTACTGTAGTCCTAGAGCATTCCCACCATCCCAAGGTTTAAGGATGCTGAGCAAGAAGCTGAGTTGAACACCAAAGTAGTATCATAGCATACCACTGGATACATTTTGTTCTCCTTTCCAATTTGACCCCAGTTTTTTGTTTGCTTTGTTTTACATCCTCAACAGTTAGCAGAACATAACATATAGCCTCTGAAACATCCAACAGACCAAAAATGGTAGATAAATGTCAAAATAAATTACTTTTCCAGTATTATGTCCTACTGTTCTATTGCCCTCCCTCTCCTTACACTCCATATTCTAGACCAATTGTTCTCAACCTGGCTGTAAAGCATAATCATCTGGGGAGCATTTAAAAATACCCATCCTGGGCCCCATTCCCAGATATTTTGTTTCAGCTGGTCTGGGAGAGCCAGGTTAGGCAAAATGTTATTTTACTTATTCTGTTAAAACATGTTATTTATTCTGGGATTCCAATACACAGAAAGTCTCTGACCACTGTTCCTGACAAATTTGGTAGGTGGCTGTTACATGTCCCACCAATGCACATTATCATTTTGCCTGTTTCCTTTGCCTGAAACATCTTAGTGGGCCCTACAGATTTAAGCAGGGAGTGGCATGAGGGACTCTGCAGTACAACAGTTTTGGGTTTTGAATCACAGTTCCACCACTTCCTAGCCGGTGTTCTTAGAAAATTCTGTTTCCTCATATATAAAAGTAACTGACAGCACCCTCCTCGTAGATTCGAAGTATGGATTACATGAGATAATTCATGTAAAGTGTTTCTTTCAGGGTTGAAAACAGAAAATTACCATTAAACATGGACATTGGTAATAAGACTATTTAGAAAAGTGACTCTTGTAACAGTATGAGAAATGGCCAGAGGTATTGAAGATGGAGCCACTGAAGAGCTATTAAGAGCCACAGTAACCAAGTCTAAACTAAGGAAAAGGGAACAGGATAAATGAAACTTACTACAAAAAAAAAAATTAAAGGAATCTGATGATTTATTGGAAATGAGTTACAGAGTAGGAAAATTTTAAATAGCTATTTGGGTATTGTTTAACAACATTTTTTATTGTAGTAAAATACACATAACAAAAGTTAGCAATTAACCATTTTTAAGTGTACAGTTCAGTGGTATTAAATATAATCATACTGTTTCACAACTATCACCACCACACATCTCCATAACTCTTTGGATTTTGTAAAACTGAAACACTGCATCCATTAAACAACATACTTAATATTATTAAATAATGACATATAGCTATTTGCTTTGAGCCAGTGTAGCTAGGAAGAGAACACTACTACTATAAAAAATGAGTTACCACCTGAAAGAGGTACAGGTTTGGAAGAAACGAGGCATTCATTTTTAGATGATTGTCTCTGAGGATATACCACAGAATATTCTGTGAAGATGTCCAGCAGGTAGCTGAACAAACGGAACTGGGACTCAGGAAAGAAGTCATGCTCTTTCAGCTTATGCAAAATCTCTAAATTCTAAAATCATCCTTCCTTCCTGACCATTTTGTTCTCTCCTCTATCACTTCTACCTTCCCACTTTCACTGAATCTCCTACTCAGTCTTAAATTTATTATGTTACTTAGGTCAGAGGTCTCAAACTGGCAGCCTCTGTCACTGTTTGACCCAAAGAATGGTTTGAACACTTTCTGAATTAGTTGTCAACATTTAAAAATTGTGAAATTTCACATAAATTTCTATTTTAAGCTTGAAAGTTGGAAGTATCTGAGGAAAAATAGTGAGACCATGTTCCCACAGGGAAACAATAACCTGAAGCTGAAGAACAGTGATTGTTTTAAACAGGGAAAGAGCTTGCTGGCCTCTGGAGACTTTTCAATGTGCCACCTTTCAGCACCAATCTGTTTCTTCTTTTTAGCCTCACAGTCCATCAGTGGCCTCCCAGCCTCACCTACCTCCCTAACCCAGTCCAGACCCCCAAGCACAAGTTGGTTTTGTCTTTGAACAATGTATTCTCATCATACAAACATTTAGCCAGGCACCAGGCACAGAGCTGGAGAAACAAAGTTGAAATGCATCCGTTCTCTGTACTGTTTACCCTTGCACACACTGGCATTCTCTCAATTCCATAAGCCACACATGCTTTCTCCATGTCCAGGCCTTTGCACATGCTGTTCATTCTGCCCACAAAGCTAAGCCCGAACTCCCTTTTCCTAACCATCTTTCACATATAAAATGACCTTTATAGGGGAGACCCTCCCAGATTCCCCCTTAGTAGCTTAAATGTTCCCCTTTCACACATAGCGCTTCCCGTTTCCTCCTTGCAGTGAATAGATTTGTACTTTTTTCATGTCTGTCTCTGAGACCAGGGCCTTAATCTTGTTCTCCGCTCTCTAGCATCCAGCACAGCTAGTCAAGCACTTTCATAAAACTTCCAGGAAGTCTCCTAAGCACGTGTACGAAATGCCCACCTTGCCAGCTTCCCCCCAATTCACTTCCTCCACGGCCGTTTCCAGAGTAGAAAAAGACAGACAACTGCAAATTCTCTCCTTCAACTTCAAATGATTTTAAGCAGGCGGTGACAGGATTGAAACTGGCTGTTCTAAAAGATTATGCTACAGGATGTAAAAACAAAGGAGAAAGGAGCGGATGTGGGAATCGAGTTAGATTATTCCAGCGTACCACTTTTCCGGTTCTAGAAGAACTTGGATACTATACGTTTGTGTTTTTTTTTTTTTCAGTTACCATGTTTCATGGCGCTTTCCATACCTTCGTACATAAAGCGGCATATCACCGCAAAACCTGCAACCAGCTGCCCTCCACGAGCTCGGTTTTGAGCTCGGTTCTGTAATGTCCATTCCTCCCACTGAGAGCCCCCGAACCCCTAAATTCCCTCGAACTGTGCCAGGTGAGTCCTGGGGCCACACTCGGCGCAGCCAAGCCCGTCCTACCCGAGGTCGCACATGGGCCGCTCCGGGGTCAATGGTTCTTTGGAGGACCACGTCAAGGGAATTGCTAAGGGGATGCGATTAGCTAAGGAGAAAGGAGAGAAAAGGAGGAGAAACCCTGAAATGCGACGCCAGACGAGGGAATCGAGAACAAGAAACAGGGAGCAAGGTTTACCAAAACGAATCCTCGAACACTCCCACTACAGCTTCCCTCAGCGCCTCAACTACCGGCTAAAATGAGCCACGCCACTTGTGCGACAAAGACAATTCCTTATTCCTGCGACCAGGTTTGGAACCCACCCACCACTTCTAACCGTACCGGCCAATCAGCACAGTGAGGCCTCCGATCAAGACAGTCACACCCCTGATTAGCCAATGAAATTGAAGGTTCTCCCTTCCATACTCAGCTCTGGTTGGCCTACCATCCCGGAACAGGCGTTAACTCCGGGCTGTGGCAAGATGGCGTCCCTGGATCGAGTGAAGGTACTGGTATTGGGAGACTCAGGTGAGCGGCTTAATCCACCTCTGGGGTTCCTGACACTTCTGAGTTATCTGCTAACCCTCTTCCTTCGTTACTCCCCCGGTTCTCCAACGAACTGGCTCTGACCGTGGCTGAAAGCCCTCTCAAGGTCTTAAAAACTACACTTCCCAGAGGACTTTGCTCTATCTGACGAAGGTGGCGTTGCAGGTGGGGGGCGCGGAGCCCCAACCTTTCTCCGCCTTCGCAGCTTTGCAAGCCGGTCTCCCGGGCGACAGCATCCCAGCCTGTATTGTCGATTCCTTTGTTTTAAGAGATATGCAGACATTGAGTATTGTATTGGGCGCTGTGCGAGAGATCAAATCCTGGGATCGTGCCTTCAAGAGATTTTGTTTATTACGGAATTCAAACATGCACTGAGAAGAATGACAGTGTTCCAACTGCTTTACATATATTAACTCATTTAACCTGAGATCAGCCCTGTTAAGCCCATTTTACAGATGAGAAAAGTGAAGAGGAGAGATGTAAATAACAGAACCTGTTTGAACCCAGAGTCTACGGACATAAACATGAATCCATGTTATTAAATGAAATATTGGGTGGTAGTCCTATTTTAGTCTTGTTTTACTCTCAGCTGGACTTCTTGATTTTTTTTGTTCCCTTTAATCCTAATTGAAAACTTATTATGTACTAGGTTGTAAGAAATAGGGCAATTAAGATAAGGCCATATTGTGAAGCAGCTAGGATTTAATGCCGAGCTCAATTTAATCCTAGTGTTAAAATTCTTCTTTTGACACGTTGGACTTGTGAGAACTAGAATTAAAGTCTGCATTTCCCCCTTTCACCTCACTACCCTTCTCATTCTTACCATAACTTCCAGCCCTGTGCTTCTTAAGAACTTGGAATAAATACTAATCGCATTTCATAGATGTGCTTTTCTGGAGTTGATCTCTGAATGTGTGCTTGTGAGCAAAGACATGCAAGATGCATGGAGAATATACCATGGAGAGGATACACCCCAAATACCTTGAAAACTAGCCTTACAGGCTGTATAGTTGTGATGGAAAGGAGCAAGTTAAGAGCGTTTCCACATTGCCTGAAATGTTTTATAGGTATCATTATTTAATATTCCCCTAAGAAAGTTGCATTATGAAATTCTAATATAATCAATTTATCAGCTCCATTCTTTAGCTTTAAGTGGTGCTGAATTTAATGAAGCCTCTCAGTTAGTTAGTTAATGACGGTCTAACGGGACTTGTCAAGAGTACCACCAAGTAAAATTTGGGACATATCCAGAGCTAACATGGTTCGTGATGTATAAAGTGGGTTTTCTCTCTCATTTTTAATTCACTTTTCTATTGCATCTAACCAACGCTTGATGTTCCATACTGTTGGAATTAGTCAGTTCTTTTCTTTTACACAAAAACACTTAAGTAGTTGCTACATAGTAGGTACTGCAGTAAGTGCTGAGGCTGTAACTGTGAAATCAATGCATTACGTAACAGAGTTGAATTGGCTGCTGCATTAAATGTGGAAAAATCAGGCAATTAGTAAGCTTTTCTTCTTTCTGATAGTCTGGTTGTAAAGCAAAAGACACAGTCATGCCCACTTGATTGATCTTGTCACACATTCATGGATATTAGGTTATGTGTGCAAAGTCAGTTATTGCCTTTTTGTCATTTCCCTTTTAACACTGATTTACAGACAGGTAAGGATATGCTTTTAACACTTCATCTGCCTTTGTACTCAAACTTCAAAGTTTATTTTTGAATAAAGGCTTATTTCCCCTGTGAAATGTTGAGGATTTCACAAATATATAAAAGAATGACTTGAAATTTAGAGATTTGTTTTATATCCCTTAGAGATAGTTGATAATTTAGTAAGGAATCCTGCAAGTCTCACTAATAGCACACGTACATTTTTCCTCTTTGTTCTTTCAGAGATGAGGGATAAGCTTAACACATTACCAACAACTATATTTGGAATTGGCATTTATTTACTTATATTGGACTTTTTCTCCCATCCAAATCAAAGGCATTCTTCTGATCTAATTTGATTCTAATGGTAAAAGCATAGAATTAGTACCTCCCAAAATTCTTAAAAATAAATAGCCAATTTTCTTGGCCCTCTAGTAGTTCTAAATGTTGACGGTTTATCCATGGTTAGTCAACTCTTATCACCCAAAGCAGTTAATCTATGGAGAGCTATGCAATATTAACTGCATAGAGATGTTTACTGACACAGCTAAGCTTAACTAGAAGCTCAAACCTTGCATCAGGCTGATAACTAAGCATGTAGATATATGTCTCCAACATAGACACCCTACATGCAAACACAGAAACCAATAATATGCCATAAAGGTCACAGATATCAGATGCAGTGCAGTGGAATACAAAGACTGAGCCAAATTTGAATACTCAAAAATCTAAAATGTCTCTGTTGAAAAAAATAAAAAGAATTAAAGGGAAACCTGGGAAAACATTTGATTAACTGCATGAGACAACTAATATAAAAAGAGGTTATGTAAATTGATAACCCTAAAACCCATTAGATAAATGGGCAGAGAACATCAACAGATAATTTCATAAGAGAAGGAAGACAACTGATTAACAAAGAAGATTGTAATAGATATCTTTACCAGAAGATAAAGAAATGCGGACTAAAGCAAGATGTCACTTTTTTCTTTTCTCAAATTAACATAGATGAAAAAGCAACAATATACATATTGATGAGGTACAATAGGATTTGCAGGCTTATATGTATGGCTGGTGGTAGAGTAGCCAGAAGAAAGTTCTCAACATATATCAAGAACTTTAAATGTTCATTTCGCTTCTGGAAAGGTATACTAAGGAAATCATTTTTAATATGAAACAAAAATTTAAACAAGTCTTTTCTTAGCAATGTGAAAAGTTCAAAACACTCTGAATATCTAATAATGAGGGAATGGATAAGTAAATTGTTATGTCTATTTTCTGAACTACTATGGAGACGTTAAAAATGTTCATGAAGGGGCATCTGGGAGGCTCAGTCAGTTGAGCATCTGACTTGAGGTCAAGTCATGATCTCAGGTTCGTGAGTTCAAGTCCCACATCTGGCTGGCTAGCAGCCTGTCAGCACACAGCCTACTTCAGATCTTCTGTTCCCCTCTCCCTGCCCTTGCGCTCTCTCAAAAATAAATAAATATTTTTTAAATGTTCATGAAGGTTCTGTAATAACATGGAAAATTTTAACTACTAAATACACTAAGGCCCTGTTCTGGAGACTGGAGATAAAAACAATATGTAAAAACCTAGGCCCAACCCTCCAATAACTTAAACTGAATAAATAAAACTATAAACAAAGAAATGTAATAATGTGTTTTAAGTGCTTTGTAGAAAAATGTGCAGGGTACAGAGGAGACCCAGAGGATGGTGGATAATGTGCTTAATTCTACCTCTGTGTGGTTCAAAAAGACTTTTATAACTAGAAAGATGCTGAGTCTTGAAAGATTAATTCACCAGGCCAATGGGGGAGGGGGTGGGGAGGATATTTCAGACCAAACCAGCTATGTAAACAATGGTGTATATTGTTTTTAAGTTCACCATGTATATATTCACAATAACAACCTACTTTCAGAAAAACCCTGCTAATGGTATTAAATAAACCTACATTGCTTATCGCTTTTTTAAGGCCATTTTTCCTTTTTTAAAATTCATTCCAGATTGTTTCTAAATATAACTTTTTGTAATAAAAAATGAACATAATTAATAGTTTCATACAAAGTAATGCACACAAAGAGATGGTCTACATTTTTGATACAACTAGTGTTATATACATAAAGATTCACCAACTATGTGTGTTACAATGACATCACAAAATGCTGTTAATTAAACACATACAAGTATACAGAAGAATTCATTTTCTTTCATCTTCATCTAGATCTCCAAATGCTAGTTCTAGCATTAATAACTACATTACCTTGAACCCAGGGGGTCTACAAGAAAATAAAGTGCTGCCTTAAGGTAAAGCACTGTGGTGCAGAAGAAGGTATAGAGTAGTTCTCTTTTTCCAACAGGTCAGGTCTGAGCCAAGTTGTTGACTGCCTTTTAAAAATCACTATATGGAAAAACTAGAGTGTCTAAATGCAGAATTGTGAAATGGTGAATCCCTGTCACAATATTCAAGCACAGTTTGAGAGGACCACTGTCTTTAACCATCTTCTTTTTATCATAAAGCTTATTAAGTGGTTGGTATGGTAGGACCACCCTTTAGCCAACTATACTTTACCTATCATTATTACTGCATACGCTCAGCCTTACTTTTGTCATAATAGATATTTCGGCATGTCTCTTACATGACTAGAGTTCTTCAATCTTTTACAGGTGTTGGGAAATCTTCACTGGTTCATCTTCTGTGCCAAAATCAAGTACTGGGAAATCCATCATGGACTGTGGGCTGCTCAGTAGATGTCAGAGTATGTGTTTCTGATATTTTAGTTTTTCTTTAGTCATATTAAAGATCAGTCCTTTAAACTACATGATCAAATTACAGTACTGTAGTCAAAACTGAAGTCAAAACTGATACTCATAGCTAGACTTTATATTAACTACCTACTCTGCGCTACATACTATGCCAAATGCTTTATAGGTCTCTTCTTATTTAATCTCTTAAACTGAGACATAACTACAGAAACTAAGGCATGGAGAAGAAAAGTACCTTAATCAAATTCACTCAGTGCAAAAAAAGCAGAGTTAAGATTAGATCCTTGTCTTAACCCAGTCTACGGCCATACCACCCTGAATGCACCTGATTTCAATCTGTCTAAATAGTCTTAATCCAGAGACTTCAGTGTTAATTACTGTTATATACTCATAGTTCATTAAACATGCTCCATAAATAATTCTGTTTAATCCTTTGACACTAAGACTGACAACTTTTGGCTAGAAATATAATCTAAAGACAAAAGCCTTCTCCTGGAGCCTTGTGTCTAGATCTTCTCTTACACCTCACATGTAGGAAACTTGGGTACAGTTTCCACCACATTAACTATCTTCCCAGGTATTGCTGGTCTTTGCTAATCCCAGCTAGTCCTGTCCAAGTGTCTCTTCTGCTGGCATACATCTCCAGTGACTTAAACAAATAGGGAAGGAATGGTAATTAGCTCCATTGACAGTTACTTTCCTTCAGTTCTTTGAAGCTGTTGTCCCACAGACTGACTTATATTGCTCCTGATTGGAAATCTTTTGTCAGCCTAATTATTATTCCTTTTTAAGGTAATTTCTTCTCTATAGCTGCTTTTAAAAGATTTTTTAAATATTCTATAGTTCTATTAGTTTATGTCTAGCTATGGGTTCGTTTTTAGTCATTCTGTCAGAAGGTTGTGGCTCTCCTGTCTGTCTTTATTTTTCAAAAATTTTAGCCACTGTCTGTTGCCTTCCCTCATTCCCTCTATCTTCTCCTTTTGAACTGTTAGATTTTCGTTCTCTGTATCTTTTAAGTGTACTTCCATGTTTTCTATTCTTTATTTCTCCTTTGTGTATTCTGGATCATGTACTCATATCTGCCTTCCAGTTAATTAAGAATCTCTTGGGGCATCTGGGTGGCTCAGTCGGTTAAGCATCTGACTCCGGCTCAGGTCATGATCTCGAATTTGTGAGTTTGAGCCCCACATAGAGTTCTGTGCTGAGAGCTCAGAGCCTGCAGCCTGCTTCAGATTCTGTGTCTCCTTCTCTCTCTGCCCCTCACCCACTCACACTCTGTCTCCATCTCTCTCTCAAAAAATGAATAAACATTAAAATTTTTTTATAAAAAGATTCTCTTCAACTCTGTCTAATCTGCTTTTTAATATATCCACCAAGTTTTTCATGTTAGTAACTATAATTTTTTATTTCTAGATAATCCTTTTGGTTCCTTTTCAAATATCAAAAATTTTCAAAATATCATGACCTTTCATTATGGTTTTACTTTTTATTTTGTTAACATAGTATTTTATGGTTTCTTTTGGATTGTTTTATTTTTTCTGAGTGGGTAATAGATATTCGACTTGCTGTGGATGCTGACTATACCTCATGAAAATGTGTGTCTTTGTATGGTTTATAATTCTTTGAAGATGATCACATCTTCAGTAGGATATTTTTTTCCTCTTCCCTGTGAAAATTCTGAGTGCTGTGTTGTGAAAGTACAGTACCTTTTCATTTCTGTTGCTGCCAGAGCCCTAGGGATTTCAATGGTACTTACAATTTTACAGGTAGGAGTCTCCATGCCACCTAGATCATGTATATTCTCCAAATTTCTGATTATAGTATAGGCTTCTGGTTTTCATTTTTTCTGGACCCTTTATCTATTCTGTACCAACCCTTCCTGAGGTCCCTTACAGAGAGTTTTTCCTACTTTTCTGAGCCAGTGGATAGCTCTTCCTACTCTCTTTCACTGACTGGGCCAAGGGTCCAGATTTCATGAAGGAACTAGTCTGGTCTTTGTCACCCACCCATATATATTCTGCCCTAAAAGCCAGAAAACAGGGGAACCTGGGTAGCTCAGTCAGTTAAGCATCCAACTTCAGCTCGGGTCATGATCTCACGGTTCGTGAGATCAAGACCCTGTCGGACTCTGTACTGACAGCACAGAGTCTGCTTCGGATTCGTTGTCTCCCTTTTTCTCTGCCTCTTTCAGCCTTTCTTTTTCTCTCTCTCTCTCAGAAATAAACATTAAGAGGAAAAAAAGCAGAAAACAGATAATCTATTCCTGGATGAACACTAAAACTCCAGGGACCAGCCCCCTGAAGCTCTCTCTGAATCTGGGTCAGTTCCCACTTCTCACTTCATTTCTAGCATCTCAGGAATTCCCTTTCTTTTTCTTGAGCTTGTTCTCTTTATTTTGTAAAAATATTTTTATAGCCTTTCTGTGAATTTGAAGTCAGAGGGGACCTGTGTGTGTCATTTCAGACTGCCATGTTCCCAAATTCTTGGATATAGGAGAAAAACAAATACTAGATAATGAGTTCAGTTGGCAACTTGCCAATAGCAAGTTCTGGACAGAATTTCCTTTTGGACTTTTCTAAATCCCTTTATGTGAGCAAGCATAACATTGAAAAGAAACTTAGATTTAAACTCCCACTTCCTGAGTCAGTTCCCATATTGCCTTTTGCTTCCTCAAGAGTGACCTTAGATGAATCCGTTTATTTCTTTGCCCCTTAGTTTATCTTCTACAGAATATAGATAAATAATACCTGCTTTAGCTAGCCTATAGGTTTGTAGGTTATATTATAGTGTGACTGATTTTAATGGAATGAGTCTGGCACTAATTGACTCCTATAAAGCCAGGCTGGCCTGAATTGTTTTATTGTTGAAGAGTGAGGCAGATGGAGGTGAAAATTACCTTGCTTTTATGATTCTTCACTGTGTCTTGGGCTGTTTGGTCTCTGTCTTTCATCTTTGAGAAGAATTCATTTCCTGAATGACAACATAAGTAAAAGGCATTTGTAAATGATAATCTTCAGAAAAGTTGTCATAGACATGTAAATTGTTTTGACTTTTGTTATAATAAAGTGAACAGTTTTTCCCTCTAGCAAGAATGATTAAATCTGATAAAACTGTTACCTAAATAGATTGGAATGCTTTCTTCTCTAGCAACTTTTATATTGCAGTTACAGCTTCTATGTAATTGAAACCAGAAAGAGCGTATCTCCAGAATTCACATAGATCCGTCAATACACTCTTTTTAAAACTCTTACAAACAATTGCTTGTTTTAGCTCATTTCACATCTGAGAGCCTCTAAAAACAGAGATGATAAAGGTGATAATGTAATTGTTTAATTTCAAGTACTGGGTGAAAATAATGAGCTTATTGTGTGTACTTAGTAACTACTAACATTTTGGATTTAGTATGCATTGGAGAGATATTTGTAACTGAATTGAAGGGAAAAGAGAAAAATGTTTTATTTTACAGTATTCTTTCATTCATGACTATCTTCTAATTTTGTTGCCCCAAGTCTAATGGGACTAATATAAATGCATGGCTACTCTTAATTATGAAAACAAGACTTAGAGAATTTAATCTTTTCACAAATTGTAAATAAGGAAATTGACTTGTCATTTCTAGTTCACTTTAATGGGATTTTAACTCTCTAATTTACACATTGCATACAATCAATATTTATTGACTTTTCCTCTTCAGGCAGCATAATAATGTGCAAGCACTTGGGAGAAATTAAAAAAGAAAAGTCAATCTATCTTCACTTAGAATGTGAAGTAACATCTAGTAGTTGGGACAAAGTTCATATATATGAATGATTTTAAAAATAACAATAATACTGAATGATGGCTAATATTTCTTAGTGCTTACTTTGCCTAAGCACCTATTTTACAAACTAATTCAAGTAATTCCCACAACAACCCTTCCAAGTTGGTGCTATTAGTGCCTCTATTTGATACAGGAAGCAGTAGAGGCACAGAGTTGTTAAATGTCTTGTCCAAGATCACATTGCTAGTTAGTGATGAGTTTGGGATTCAAACCCAGGTAGTCTGGCTCTTGCCTGTGCTCTTGAGCACTATTCTGTACTGCCTTATCTTCCAGAATGGCATTAAGAAAAAAGTATTCTACTGCTGTTAAATACAGTAACCACTAGACTAATGTGGCAATTTTAATTTAAATTAACTGAAATGAAAAACTTAGTTCCTCAGTTCAGCAAACTAACCACATTTGAACTGCCCAATAGTAACCTGTTGCCAGTGATTACTATATTGGACATTTCCATCATTGCAGAACATTCTAAGACAGCACTGATAGAACAGCATTTATAGAGAATGTAAGTGTTATAGCAGTTCAAGAGAGAAAGTTGAGGTGCTTGTAAAGAATGGAAAATTATATTGTGTATTAATGATTGAACAGGTGACCTAGACAATGGACGAAGGGACTATTCCTCAAGAAGGGGGAGATATATTATAGGTGAAAGAGAAGTAAATACATTCACTTCTGGACATGAAGGGAGATATCTGTGAGCTATCCCACTGAAACTGTCCAGAAGACATTCAAAGATGAGGTAGGGAGGCTCAAGAGAGAATTCTAAATTGGACTCATGTACATAGAAATAATCCCAGACCGTGAGAGATGATGAGATTTTCCAAAAAGCAAATTTAGAAAGAGAAGAGCTAAGGGGAAACCTTGGCTTATATTTGGAGAGTTGAAGATGAGAAGAGAGGTCAGAGAAAGATTAATCAAAGAGGTAAGAGGATAGCCAAAATGATGAAATACCACAAGAGTAAATGGAGATGAGAATTTCATAAGGAGAGATTGAGTTTTGATATGAAATGCTATAGGGGTATAAGAACGGGGGGGGGGGGGGATGGTGATGATGAAGTCATTGTTGACCTTTGACCTTGCAATGGAATGTTAGTAGTAGAAACCAAGTGATATGAGTAGGCAGAAAGGAAATCGAAACAAGTTTAAATCCATCTTTCACAAAGTTTAGAGGTTAAATAAAGGAGTGAATGGGTACAGAATGAAGGGAAAAGCAACAGTCTTTTTTTTAAATAGGGGAAATGAACTTGGCTAAAGGCAAAATAAGATTACTAGAAAGGAATAGGCAATTAGCAGTAACCTTTATATTATTAATTCATCCATTTGTTCCTTTAGTATATATATTGCATGCCTCCTGGGTATCAGACTGCAAGGAATTGGAAGTATAGCAGCAAATTAGACAAGTTCAATACCTGTTCCCCTAGTACACTTTGTTTAGTTTCTCTTTTCTATCCTTTTGTCTTTTCTCCCAGCTGTCTCCTAAGACCTCCTACCTTCCTGCCTCGCTTTAACAACTCTCTAGGCATATATACTAAACCAAACTATTAGACAGCATCTACACAGAGTCCAGTGTTCTTTCTTGGTGTATATCATTTTCTTTACTAAGTTTCTGCTTTTTATTTATTTATTTTGGGGGGTGGATACAGTATACTTTATTGATAGTACATAACAAGGTAAGGCTCCCTAAATTCCTCCCCTTCTTCAGAGGGTCTGGAATGGAAACTGTATTGAGGTCAGAAGATTCTCAGTGTGTTGGGGAATGAATTAGAGCGAGGACTCCCCAGCAGCTGAGGGCTGCTCTCTTCTTGTTCTCATTGGTGCTGGTGGTACAGGGAGCTCTTACTCCTTAGAGGCCACAGGGACCATAAAGTCTACCACCCATTGCCATAGCCAAATTCATTGTCATACCAGAAAATGAGCTTGACAAAGTAATGATTGAGGGTAATGCCAATTCCCAGCATTGGAAGAGTAGGTGTCACTATTAGAGTTGCAGGAAACAACCTAGTCCTCAGTTAAGCCCCAGACACCCTTGAGGTGTCCTCTGATCCCTGCTTCACCACCATCTTGATGTCATCATATTTGGCAGCTTTCTCTAGGTGGCAGGTTAGATCACAACTGACACATTAGGGTAGGGACATGGAAGGCCATGCCAGTGAGTTTCCCATTCAGCTCAGGGATGACCTTGCCTATAGCCTCGGCAATGCCAATAGAAGCAGTGATGATATTCTGGGCAGCCCCTTGGCCATCATGCCACAGCTTCTCAGCAGGATCACACACGATCTTCTGAGTGGCAGTGATGGCATGCACTGTGGCCATGTGTCTTTCCATGATGCCACAGTTGTCACAGATGACTTTGGCCAGAGGTGCCAAGTAGTTGGTGATGTAGGAGGCATTGCTAACAATCTTGAGGGAGTTATCATACTTCTCATGGTTCATGCCCATCACAAATATGGGAGCATCAGCAGAAGGGGCAGAGATGATGACCCTCTTGGCCCTATCCTTCAAGTGAGCCCCAGCCTTTTCCATGGTATTGAAGACCCAGTGGACTCTACATGCTCAGCACCAGCATTATTCCATTTGATGTGCAATCTTGCTCCTAGAAGATGTTGCTCATTCTCAGCCTTATGCTGTTGAATTTGCCATGGGTGGAATCATACTGAAACATGTAAACCATGTAGTTAAGGTCAATGAAGGGGTCATTGATGACAACAGAATCCACTTTGCTAGAGTTAAAAGCAACCCTGGTGACCAGGTGCCCAATATGGCCAAATTGGTTTACTCCAACCTTCACCATTGTGTCTCAGGGAGGTGGCTTGCACTGCACCAGAAGATGCAGCTGTCTATCAAAGCAGGAAGAGCAGGGGCACCTGGGTGGCTCAGTCAGTTAAGCACCTACCTCCTGGTTTTGGCTCCGGTGATGATCTCACAGTTACTAAGTTTGAGCCCTGCATCAGACTCTGCACTGACAGTGCGGAGCCTGCTTGGGATTCACTCTCTCTGCCCCTCCCCTGCTTATGCTCGCTCTCTCGCTCTCTCTCTCAAAATAAATAAATAAATAAACTTAAACAAAATTTTAGAGGTGCCTGGGTGTCATGTCTCCAACCAGCCGGCGGGGCGGTAAATCGGGTCCGTTCCTGAGGGAGGGAGAATAGGGCATGAGGGAACACAGAGAGTGAGGCAAGACAAGCGTTTCTGATCAAGCCCAGTTTATTGAGAAAATATCCACACTTTTATAGGGTTTGGGGCGGGAAGCTGACCTGGGTTGGTTGCCAGGTAACAGAGTCAAATGATTATTAGAAAAAGGGGAAACCAAAACTGAAATTTCAAACACAGCATCAAAAGGAGAGTCGCAGACTTGCCTCTGCGACACTGGGCAGGGGTACGATTAACGCTGCAAAAGCCCGAATGCGGTTGATCTTTTGTTCAATTTGGCTTCTCCCTTCTGCCTGTCTCCAATCCCTGGATCAGGAAATGCACTCCCCTGGCCTCTAGACGGTTGATCTTGTTTTTCTGGGCGCACCTCACAGGGAGTGATTCTTCCATGCCTGAGGCAGCTGAACTTGGCAGCTCCCTACACCTGGGTGGCTCAGTTGGTTAAGCATCCGACTTTGGCTCAGGTCATGATCTCACAGCCTGTGATTTTGAGCCCCACATTGGGCTCTGTGCTGACAGCTCAGCTGGAGCCTGCTTCAGATTCTGTGTCTCCCTTTCTCTCTGCCCCTCCTCTGCTCATGCTCTGTCTCTGTCTCTCTGTCTCTCTCTCTCAAAAATAAACATTAAAAAATTTAAAAAAATTTTTTAAATAAAAGAGTGAGGGAAGAGCAGAGGGACTCTTCATGCTTTTTAAAAGTTACAAATAATAGGTAAACTCCTCATATGAGGCAAAACCTTTTGTACTTAGTCTTGATTTAGTTTCCAATAAAAAGTCAAGAGGTGAGTAAATGACAAGTACAAAGTGAGAGCAGCATTGAGGAGTGTGGTTCCTTTTCCAACTTAATGATCAGCATATACTATTGCTATCTTTTGAGAAAATCCTTGCTTGTACAGCTGTCAGGTCTTTAATGACTTAAAGTATCAGATCCTTGATGACCTGATTTAAATAGAAAACACATTTCTTATAATTTGCCAGTACTCTCAATCATGTTGGCCTCTTAGCATCGCACCAAGTTACCACTTACTGTATCCAGAGCAATAGTTGTTGTAATGTCAAGTTTTCCCTTAGCGATCACTAATCTGTATGAAAGATATGTCATAGCCAAAAACTATAAGCCACTAGTTTAAAATTCTTAGGACTCATTCCATTTGAATTAATTTAAGCTACATATTAATTGAGCAAGCTGGAAAGGAAGAAGGGTACCTTCTCTTGTAAGTCTGGAAAAAGACAATGAAAGAATTGATTTGGGAAGGTATTTTGTGGTAGGAAAGAGTACAGATGAGGAAGTCCATCTGGCTGGGAATATATGTAGTCAGAGCAAGCTGGCTAACAGACCTAGTAGGTTGTGAAACCCAGAGAGCATGCTACCTGGTGTCGTACATGATGGCTATTCTTGGAAGTCACTGTATAGTCTTTTAGGAGACGCAACATTACACATTTGAAATAATTTTAGAGAAAAAAGTAATGTCCTGCATTGATTGCCAAACTTGATTATATGTCAGAATCACCTAGGGATCTTTCTGTAAAAGTACAGATTTTTGAGTCCCATCCCAGAAGCTTCAGGGTGGTCTAAGAATCTAATTTTTTGTCTAAGAAATCAAAAATGCTACTTGAATCTATTTTTTAACAAGCTTTCTATTCATTCTGATTTAGTTTGTTCTCAGAATTGTACTTGAGAAACACTGGAATTCAGTCAAATAAGAAACTCAATGTAATAAAACCTTGGAAGATGAAATATCCTGAATTTATTCATTGACTTAAACATATCTAAGCATCTAATATGTGCTAGGTATTACGCTATTTTCTAAGTCGACTAATATGAATAATGCATGGCTTCTCCCCTTATGCTTATAGTCTAATAGAATATACATCAGCAGATAAATTACACAGTTTGGTTAGTGAAATGACAGATGGATATTAAACTTTTATCAGGGTGTTATGGGAGCAAATCCTAGTATCTAAGTGGCTCTGGGTGGTTTTGGACAGGGAAGGAGGCAGAATCAAGAAAGCTTCACTAAAGTGGCTGAGCTTTTCGATAACAGATAATTGACTCTTTATATTTACCTTGTATTAATCATTCCAGTGTCTTTGCTTGGAAATCTTTATAAAATATACATTTCCCTGTGTTTTCAAACAAAACTCATATAGTTTAACTTATTTTTTAATGTTTATTTATTTATTTATTTTGAGTGGGGGTGGGGAGTGAGAGGCAGAGAGAGAGGGAGAGAATCCCAAGCAGGCTCCTCACTGTCAGTTCAGAGCCCAATGCAGGGTTCAGTCCCACAAACCTTGAGATCATGACCTTAGCCAAAATCAAGAGTTGGATGCCTTCACTAGCTAGTCCACCCAGGTGCCCCTAGTTTAACTTTTTATTGATGACTGAACATGATCACATATTATCAGTTCTTTCACCATATAGCAAAATAGTGATACCTTTTATCACAGTATACAGGGGTAATTTTTATCATCCATGGTGTTGCCCAACTACTATGATTTTGCTATTCTCATTTTTCTGCCCTATCCTCTTTGTTGTCAGTGTGATAATTGTCTTCTCTTGTCAATGTGGTGGTCTGTAGAGTATCGTACTTAAATTTTTCCTTAGACAGAAATATGTGAATAAGTAAAAAGTGTGATGCATTCTGTTAAATATAATATGTGAGTTTCAGTACATTTTATGACATCTATTTTAACTACTTAGCTATCTTGCTTTTTATTATTTCATAGCCTCTAATTGCATATAATACAACTTCATTTTATAGGCAAAGAAACTGAGGATCAAAAATATCAGGGATAATCAGTGGCAATCAAGACTATAATCTAGGCCTCCTGATAACCAAAATAGTTCCATTTTATAAAATCAGCAGTTCTTAACTAGAGGTTATAGCAAAATCATTTGGAGATTAGTTCAAATTATGCATACCAAGAGCTAAATCCCAAAGGTCCTTATTCAGGACCTGATTCAGGCTTCTTTCTTTCTTTTTTTTTTTTCTTTAAGGACTTTTTTCTCTTTTTTTTTCCATCTTTACTGAGGTATAGTTGACACATAAAATTATATTTAAAGTATATGTCCTGATGATTTGATAGATATTGTTGCGGGGTGATTACGAAAAGACCACCAATGCCAAATAGAAAGGAGGCATAATTTTATTCACTGCCGCATGCTTTTATCAAGGCGGGCCAAACCTGATCTCCCTGGTGTTAAGGAGCAGAGAATGGCCCCAAACAAAGGGGGCAGTGAGATTATATGGACAGAACATGTGTCATTATTTAGTTAACTAATTACAATTCACAGCATTGCTTGGTAGCCAGTTAACATGGTAATACACAGACGTTAGTTTTGGTGAGAACCTATCATTTTAAGATTCTTTGTCCCTTTAGAATGACTAATCATAGATAAACACCTAAGATACCACGAGAGACAGTGGCTAGGTGACTTTCACCTGTGGACTTTGCTTCAGCCAGGTCTTAGTAGAAGGGTGGGGTTACTTAACAAAATCTTGAAAAACAAGTTAAACTTCAGGTTACAATGTTCCTTATCGAGTTACATTCTTTTTTTTTTTAAATAGTTTATTGTCAAATTGATTTCCATACAACACCCAGTGCTCTTCCCCACAAGTGCCCTCCTCCATCACCACCACCTCTTTTCCCCCTCCCCCTTCCCCTTCAACCCTCAGTTCATTTTCAGCATTCAATAGTCTCTCAAGTGTTGCATCCCTCTCTCTCCCCAACTCTCTCTCCCTCCTCCGCT
>NC_043704.1:66294239-66300323 GCF_006229205.1 Suricata suricatta | reverse complement strand
TGCATCAGCACTTCTGTATCCCTTGGGTAAATCCCTAGTAGGGCTATTGCTGGGTCATAAGGGAGTTCTATGGATAGTTTTTTGAGGAGCCTCCACACTGTTTTCCAGAGCGGCTGCACCAGTTTACATTCCCACCAACAGTGTAGGAGGGTGCCCGTCTGTCCACACCCTCACCAGCATCTATAGTCTCTTGATTTGTTCATTTTTCTTAAGGTCTTTCCAGAATGCCCAATCTTTAGTTATTCACCAGAATGGGAGTTTAAACTGAACTTATATACAGTAAGCTCTCTGATATCTTATAAGTTGACCTGTTGCATTCCATAAGTTGATATCATGAAAAGATTCCTCTCATTGACATAGTTAACACATCTATCACTTACTCACTTATTTATTTGGAACATTTAAATTCTAGTCCCTTAGATTATTTCAGTTATACAATACAGAGTTATCAATTGTAGTTACCATGTTTTAAATTAGATCCTAAGACCTATTCATCTTATAAAGTCTGTACCTTTTTACCAACATTTACCCATTACCAACTCGTGGCAACCACTTTTCTACTCTTCATTTCTAGAAGTTTGACTTTTTATTTAGATTCCACATGTAAGTAGTGTCATGCACTATTTGTCTTTATCTGGCTCTTTTCACTTAGCATAATTCCCTTGAGGTCCATCTTTGTTTTTGCAAACAGCAGGATTTACTTCTTTCCTGGCTGAATAATATTCCAGTGCGTGTGTTATGTGTATGTACATACCACTTTATCATTCATCCATTGACTGACATGCACTTAGATTGTTTTCATATCTTGGCTATTGTGCAGTGAAAATGACAGTGCAGATATCTCTTCAGTATCCTGTTTTCAATACTTTTGAATAAATCCCCAGAAGTGGGATTACTGGACTGTATGGTGGTTTAGTTTTATTATTAATTTTTTAAGGAACTTCCATAGTGTTTTCCATAGTGACCATACCAATATACATTCCCACCAGTAGGTGACAAGGGCTTTTTTTCATCCACGTCCTTGACCACACTTGTTATCTCTGGTCTTTTTGTTTTGTTTTGTTTTTCTGTTTTTACTTATTTTGAGAGAGAGAAAAAAAACAAGGGATGGGCAGAGAGAGAGGGAGAGAGAGAATTCCCCACACACACAGAGTCATTGCGGAGCCTGACATGGGGCTCGAACCCATGAACCATGAGATCATGACCTGAGCCAAAGTCAAGAGTTGGAGGCTTAACTGATTAAGCCTGATCTCTTGTCTTTTTTATGACAGCCGTTTTGACAGGTGTGAAGTGATATCTCATTGTAGTTTTGATTTGCATTTCCCTGATTAGTAATGTTGAGCACTTATTCATGTACTTGTTGGCCATTTGTATGTCTTTTTTTTTTTAATGTCTCTTCAGTTCCTTTGTTCATATTTAAATCAGATCGCTTGGTTTTTTGCTATTTAGCTGTGTGAGTTCTTATATATTTTGGACATTAACCCCTATCAGAAATATGATTGGCAAATATTTTCTTCCATTTCATAGATTGCCTTTTCACTTTTGGTTTCCTTTGCTATGGAGAAGCTCTTTCAATTGATGTAGTCTCATTTGCTTATTTTTGCTTTTGTTGCAACACAATATTTTTTAAAATTTCTTGGAAGATTCTGATGCACACCTCTCAATCACCACACTATAATCTGGCTCTTAGCTATATTCTAATACATATGGTTGCCATATATCAGAATCCATTTCTGAATAGTTATATAATACAGTCAATAAATGACTGTAGAGTCTAGATCATGAGAAAGAGAGAGACATTATTGTTTTTTAATTAATGTTTATTTTTGAGAGACAGAGACAGAGTGTGAGCGGGGGAGGCGCAGAGAGAGGGAGTCACAGAATCTGAGACAAGCTCCAGGTTCTGAGCTGTCAGCACAGAGCCTGACATGGGGCTCAAACTCACCAACTGTGAGATGATGACCTGAGCCAAAATCAGACACTTAACCAACTAAGCCACCCTGGTGCCTCTGAGAAAGCGAGAGACTTTTAGAGTTTACTCTTACTAAAAATGCCTCCTTAAGCAAAGGGGATGTGATCTAATTTGCATTTTAAGAAGATCATGCTAGTTACATGATGCTAGTTTACATATGAAAACCAAATGGGTAGAGGAGTGTGAAAGGGGGAGAAATGAGTAGTCAAGGCTGTAATGGGGAGATTATTTAGGTGATGATTGCATTGATCAGGCAAAGAAATGGATCAAGGCTTTGACCTGGATGCTAACGGTGGAGATGGTAAGAAATGAACTGATTTTTGATATGTTTTTAAGGCAAAAGCAATAGGATTTGCTGACAAATCGGGTATGCTGTAGGAAAAGAGGTAAGGACCACTCTTATGTTTTGGCTCTTTAAGTAACTGGAAGGATGGAATTGCCTTTTACTGGGAGAAGAATAGTCTCAAGAGGAAGATCAGGAAATTGTTTTCAGATATTTTAAATTTGAGATGCCTGTTAGACATCCAAATTGTGGTCTAGTGGATATAGTAGCCTGAAGTTCAAGGGATTAGTCCAGGATGGATATAAATTTGGAATTCATCAACATAATGATGACATTTAAAATCATAAGATTAAATGAAGTTGTCAAGAAAGCCATTATTGATAAAAGAGATCCAAGAACTAAACCTTGGGACACTTCAACCATTAGAAGTCAGGGAGGTAGGGACGCCTGGGTGGCTCAGTCGGTTAAGCGTCCAACTTCGGCTCAAGTCATGATCTCTCGGTTCGTGGGTTCAAGCCCCACATTGGGCTCTGTGCTGACAGCCCAGAGCCTGGAGCCTGCTTCAGATTCTGTGTCTTTCTCTCTCTCTGCCCCTCCCCTGCTTGTTCTCTATCTCTCTCTGTCTCTCAAAAATAAACATTAAAAAAAAAATTTTTTTTTAAAAGGGAGGTATAGGCAACTCAAATGGAGACTGAAAAGGATTAGCCAGTGAAATGGGAAGAAAACCAGGAGAGTATGATAACTTGGAAGCTATGTACTGCAAGGCAGAGGTGTTGTATCCGATGGAAGGGTAAGATGAAAACTGCTCATCCATTGATCATTGGATTTAGCAATGTGGAAGCCATTGGTGACCTTGATAAGGAATATTTTAGTGGAGTGATTAGGACACAAGTGTGACAGGAATGAGTTCAAAAAAGATTGAATGTAAGGAAAAGAATTTGAGACTTGAGAATAGACACCTCTCTGGAGAGCTTTTGCTGTAAAAAGGGATAGAGAAGCAGTATGGTAGCTGGAAGAGGACTTGAGTTCAAGAGAAGTTTATTTTAAGATGGGAAAAAATTATGGCTTGTTTGTATGCTGACAGGATTTATTCAACAGAGAGGGAATATTTGATGATAAAAAGGAGAATTGATAGAGCTACACCTTTGATAAGAAAAGGGAGCTGGGATCTCAGGCATAAGAAGGGAATTTGGCCTTGGGGACACAGATTTTATCTGTAATGGCTGGAGGGAAAGCAGATTATTTGGGCACAGATGTGGGGAGGTGGATAGATATGTGAAGAACGGGTTGTCAAAATTCTCTTCCAATTGCTTCTGTCTCAGGAAGCAAGGGTCTTACTTGTTCTTAAGGATGGGGTAGAGATATTGGAAATTTTAAAAAGAAGAGAAAATGTGAAAAAGTTATCTAAGAGAAGAAAAGAGGAAATGGACTTTGAAACTTCTTAAAGGGCAGTCCCGAAGGTAGACTTGAATTTAAATGAATCCAGTTAGCTTGAATGCATATTTTTCTGAGCTTCACATTCAGCTAAGCTGGGTTACAGGCATGGAATTGCAAAAAAGGTGGATATTTGGTCAGATGAATCCAGTGCAAGAGAGGGGCAAAGGAGTGACTGAAGTGATGAATTGTGGCATTTACACTTAGGTAGTGAGGATTTGGAAGTGGAGGGGGAACTATAAAGAGAGTATTAGAGGGAGGATGCTTGAAAGAAAGGAGGTGATCAGAGAGAGGTGGTATGAGAATGATATGAAAGAGTCATGCTGATATGGAATGGCCAGTGCTTTAAACTGGAATGAGGATGCTCCCAGCATTTTTAGTGGTTATAATCATTATTTTGATGGATTGATTTGTTAGGTTCATGACTACAAAGAAGGAACCCCAGAAGAGAAGACCTACTATATAGAATTATGGGATGTTGGAGGCTCTGTGGGCAGTGCCAGCAGTGTGAAAAGCACACGAGCAGTGTTCTACAACTCTGTAAACGGTAAAGCATTTTTTATTTCTACTATGTATTAATGGTCTAGGAGTACAGATAATCAGATATAGTATGTGATGGGATACTAGACACAATTTATTTTAAGAAAGATCTAATGTACTCACAACTCTTTAGATCTTCATATCACATTTTATTTTTTTCTTACTGTTTATTTTTGAGAAAGAAGAGGCGATACCTGGAGCAGACTTCCAGATGGAGGTGTATAATCGAGGACATAATTGGAACATACAAAGTAGCTACTATGTCAAGGGACTAAACCCCTGAGAGCTATAATTTACCTATAGAGGTTTTTTTTAATCTTCCTCACCTTTTTTAGTTCATTTTTTAAAAGCTTTTTTATTTTTTTTACTGTGAAATGGGAGGGGCAGAGAGAGAAGGATCAACTTGTCTCTGATGGATGTACAAGATTTGGCATCTCACCCTTTTCCTTCTGGTAGATGCTTAAGCTTTTAATTGCATCTCATGTATATTGTTATTAGATAACATTTAATATTAGGTAAACATTGTGATTATCTAATACTTATTCATTCCTTCTATTCCTTTTTCAATATCTTATATTCCCATATCATAAGGTGTTGTGGATACAACAAAAAGTAGAGAAGGGATTTGCCATTGGATATATACTATAAAATACAGGGTGAGTTGTGTTAGTTCAGACCCATGTCCCATTTAGCTCAGAATTCTATCTGAAAGTGTCAAAATCTATATGCAAATATAAAACATTCATAAATGAAACAAAGTACAGTGATAAGATGGTGATACTAATATATGACATTGTCATGCAAGAAAATACATGATAATGGCATACATTAACAGAGTATATAAATGAGAACACTGGCACAGTGTTTGGTGACTTCTTAGAGAACAGAAGAGAACGAAATGAAGCCTGGTTTGGATCTAGAATCAAGTGATAAACTTGGATCAAGTCAAACGACTTGACAAAGTTGCTATCAATCTGATCTGGCAAAGAGAAGTTTGGATACATAACACTTTTGCCAGTTAGATCTTTTTGAGAAAGAGTTAAGATCAAAATTATAAATAAATAATAAAGACCATTTAAATCCTAGAAACTTTATGGAGTTCTGAGTTGTGAACTTATTAAGTTCACATTAAGTTCTGATGAAGAAGTCCATCTAAATCCATATTATTTTTATACCTACTATTCATTAGTGATTTGTCTTTTCCTTGAATATTATTGAAATAATTACATATATCCTGTTAATTTTACAGATAAGACTGAGATTTATTCCTGTTTCTTAAAGTTTAAAAAGAAATCTCTGTTAAGAAAGGCTAATTTTGATGTTCTTTCACCTTAGCTCTGGAACATTTCTCTTGGTAGAAGCACTGAAGGTCCTTACTTGGTAGAAGCACTGAAGGTCATTCCTACCCAAAGCAATCTACACATTCAATGCAATCCCCTACCACCCTTGGTTTCTTAGGAAATAGAGCAGAAGGATCACTCCATTCAAATGCACAGTCTTTATTCTTTTTTTTTAATGTAACACAATTTATTTTTTTAACGTATGCAGTTATCTTCTGTCATTTACAATACAGTAGTTACAATGACACTCCAAACAGAAAAGCAAAGTAAAAAATCAAAACCCCAACTTCTATTTCATGTAATTAGACTTATACAGAAATTAGAAGGTTAAGTACCAACTAGTTAATCACCTAATTTCACAGCTATCTGAAGCGGCAATCATTATATAGCAGCTTATCTATGATACATTCAAGATACATGATACAATTTATTACTTGCCCACAAGCTAAAACTCAGCCTGCTTAATACCTTTCCTTAAATTCCACCTCTATACTACAGTATACTTGAGGTCCATG
>NC_043704.1:66284404-66294139 GCF_006229205.1 Suricata suricatta | reverse complement strand
TCATCAAGACAGTATGGTATTGGCACAAAAACAGACACATAGACCAATGGAATAGAACAGAGAGCACAGTCTTTATTCTTATCAGTAACTTTCTTCCCTCAAACCCTACCTTCCTCCCATTGTGATGAACTAGGCTGGCAGTCCCTGAAGGAAACCTGAAAAGTGCCTGTGCCCCTTTAGAAGGTTAGAACATATTCTGATCAACTGTCACACTGACTTCTTTCCTTTGGGCCCATGATGGTTCTTCTAGCCCATAGTCTGAACTCTAAGCTCATCAGAAAATAAGGAAAAAGGGTGCTCAAATGCCCTTAAAAGCTCAAAAGCCTTAAAGAGAGAGCGTTAAAAAGCAAACTCCTCCCTATCCAGGCAATAGCTCATCTAGGCCTTTGTAATCCTTGCATTTCCCAACCAAAAGGCTCACCCGTAATTTTTTTTTATGTTTATTTATTATTGAGACAGAGAGAAACAGAGCATGAGTGGGGGATAGGCAGAGAAAGAGGGAGACACAGAATCTGAAGCAGGCTCGAACCCACAGACTGTGAGATCATTGCCTGAGCCAAAGTTGGACACTTAACCGACTGAGCCACCCAGGTTCCCCTCACCCATAATTTTTTGATATTTATATACGGGAAGTAAGGCAGAGGAGAAAATATCTACCACTCCTTTGACTTAATTCTACTTTTCTCCAATCTTTTGCTGTTAGATTACCTGAGTTCAGATTCTGCCTAGCCCACTTACCATGTGATTTAGGACAAGTTGCTCAACCCCTCTGAGTTTTAGTTTCCACACGTAAAATGAAGATGATAATTCTTACCTCATAAGGCGTGTTCTGAAAGTCAAATTAGAGAACACGTATAAGGCACAATGTGTACACATACGTGCTAAGGAGATATTAGCTATATTCTTTAATGGTAGCTCTTTATTCCTTTTTTAAATCTGTCCCGTATCATGCATCCTTAATGCCTAATAGAGCCCCTTTTTGAGGGAGATAGAGTGAGTACAATTGAAGACGGGGCAAGTGTCAGATCTGTATTTCTCTGTTTGCTCCAGATGCCAGGAGGATACAGATTTATCTGGCTAGCTGGAACAAGACAACTATAACTTACACAAGCACCTTATTTGCACAAATGTCTGGAAAACCCATAAGAGCCACATAATTCTAACTTTCTGCCCTTCTTTTTCACATTGACATATATCCCATCGTGAAGGCAGAGGAATCATCACTTTCACATCATCTCTTCATAGTTGAATCTAGGTACCATAGGAAATGTTTGAGGGTTTGAAACTCTCTAGTCTTCTGACCACATGATACTCTAAACTCTACCAGGCATTAAAGCTTTTCCTCTTTTGTCTACCTGCTTTGCATTTTTGTCTGTTATACCTGAATCTGTTTCATTGTATTTCTGAGCCTCATTACATTTTGTCATTTTTCTCAGTCTCTCAAAAGTCCACCTACTTTCTACTATTCATACTTTTTGACTGGCTTTTCCTACCCTCTTCTAGTGACATAGTTCTTTTGCTCTATTTACTAAATCTTCTTATAGGTATCAAGCTTTCCTAGCTAGTCAGTAATTCAAAACTAAAAGATTAGACTTTTGAGCTAATTGGGCTCAGGTGATTTACATTTTTTCAGCTGAAAAATAGCAATTATATCAAATGAAATCAATATCTTTTTAATAAATTTTTATTATTTAATATTTTACTGAGTATAAGTAGTAGTGTATGTGTGATATCTATGACAGTACTATGCACATGATGAAACAATTAACTTTTGTAAGAATATAATTTCTTAAATACTTGAAGTAGTTTTGATTCCTTTTATTGATGAGGTAGTTCTACAATTAGGTAGACAGAGGAGGCACTTGTTACGTGTTGAATGAAGAAAAACAGAAAAGACATTCTAAAAGTTTAATGACATTTTGCCAGCCCTTATACAATTAAAAAGAGTTATATAACTGACAAAGAAAAGTTTGTAATTAATGATTTGTAGGAATTTGTAGAGGAAATTTTAAGTTAATTGTGTCTGAGTTTGTTAATCATCCTAGAATGTTAGATTATTCAGCAACCTTGTATTTACTTAGCCTCACTTTGCCAATTGTAAAGTGACATTATTTTCTTTGATTATTTTAGGTATTATTTTAGTACATGACTTAACAAATAAGAAGTCATCCCAAAACTTGTATCGTTGGTCATTGGAAGCTCTCAACAGGGATTTGGTGCCAACTGGAGTGTTGGTAACAAATGGGTAAGCCCAGATTACTTCCTTTTTAGTGTGGACTATTGCAGCAATCACAGAAATATACTGAACACAATAACACTTTGTAAGATGTTTGATTTGAAATTCTTTTCTCCCTAGATTGTCTTTTCGTTCTCTTACCAGTTGTCTTTCAAGCACTAGTTTTTCATCCTAATGCAGTCTGATTTCTCAGTTTTTTCCTTTACCTAGTGTGTTTTGGGTGTCAAGTCTAACAACTCTATGCCTAATCGTAGATCATACAGGTTTTCTCCTGTTTCTTTTAGAAACTTTATTGTTGAAAGTTTACCTTTAGATCTGTGATCTGGTTTGAGTGAGTTATGATGTGTGGGGTTTTGATTGAGGCTGCCTTTTGTATATGAATGTCCATTTGTTCCAAGACCATTGATTAAAAAGATTATTCTTGCTCCATTGAATTGCTTTTACTCTTTTGCCAAAAATCAGTTGACCATATTTATATGGTTCTATTTTAAGACTCTCTGATTCTGTACAATTGGTCTGTGTGTCCCTTCACTAATAAAACACTGTCTTCATTATTATAGCATTATAGTAAGTCTTAAAATTAGACAGTGTGGTTCCTTCCTTTTCAGGACTGGTTAGCTATTCTAGTTCATTTGCTTTTCCATATAAATTTGAAACCAACTTTCTATACGAAAGAAACTCAGCTTGGATTTTGATTGAATTGCATTAAATCTGTAAATCAAATTGGGAAGAATTTTTGTTGCATGTTCCAGTCCATGAACACAGTCTGTTTCTCCATTTATTTTTCAAAGCAAATTCTAGACATTGTGTCATATCTATATATATTTCTGTGTATAACTTTAAACAATAAGGACTTTCCTAATATAACCAAAATATAACTGTCACACCTAAAATTTAACAATAATTCCTTACTATTCAATGTTATTTTAATTTCCCAAATGTCTCTTAATTGTTGCTTTGCTCAAAATAGTTTCTAGATAAGATATATTTATTATCTTTAGTTCATTAAATGTCTTTTAATCTTACATTCCACTTCCTTCCTTCCCCTCCCCCATTTTTTTCATTTGCTCTCTGGCAGTTTGTTTGTGAAAAATGGCTTGCTTGTCCTATAGAATTTCTTGTATTCTGGATTTTGCTGACTTTATCCCTGTAATGACTGTGTACCTTGTTTCTCTGAATGCTAAATCTTCTCTAAAATGATAGTTAAATATAAAAAGATTATCTAAAACATGCAGGGCTTTTTGGTTTTTGGTTTTGCCCAAGTGGTATTATACATATAATTACAGTATCTGATTGTCTGTCTCTTTGCGATGTTGACTTGTTACCAGCCCTATCCATCCATGATAAAATTTCCTGTCAGCTTTTCATCTAGTGTTTTTTAAAAAGGGATTTCAAGATCAAATTTCAAATTGGATATAAGATTCAATGAAAAAGTGAAAAAGGAAAGCTAATAACAGAAACAGAATAAATTAAATGTATATGGCACCATATATGTTATGTTACATATGTAATACATATATATGTTGATGCACAACATATATACTATATGCAATGTATATGCTCTATCTACAATGCATATATTTGTTAATGTATAAGAAATTATACAAGACTACAAGTGACAGAGATTGTAATAGCTAGTGACCCAAGACCACTAACCATAAGTGATCCATATTGTCTGTCCCGTGGCTCTTGTGTGAGCACAAACAACTATTTGGCACTTAATTCTTTCCTTTAACTATTCGTTTTGCATTTCAGCTGCTGCTTTTCCTTCCCTTTTGTTGAATCTTTTTTTTTTTCCCAGACAATAGCATCATCTATGATCAATTTTTCTGGCCATCAGCATTCTTGTTTCTTAATTTCCTGAAATGATATATTTTTCTTTACTATTCATAGACAGAAATATGTATGCAGAGCTTGCGCATACCCAGAAGCAAAAGGTTTGAGTGCCATGCTAGGTTCTTGTGTTTTCGCTCCACTGAGGTTTGAATCCATGCTGTGCATCTACTAGAAGAATTCCTGAGCTGTTAGCCTGAGAAGACAGAGCTTTGGGGAGGTCACATTAACCTACTTTCATACACCTGTTGGACATTCAGTTATTCTAGTAGTCCATAAAGATTCATGAAAACAAAATTTGAGTAGTTAGGTGAATAGTTGGAACTCTATAGATGGTGAGGATAGATTGATAAATGAACAAGTATTTGGAAGAAATTGGGAGAAAAGTTGGTTTATAGGTAGTGGGTAAGTGAGAGTCAGTGAGTCTCAGTAAAATAGTATAAGCTAGTTACATTTAAACTTACACATCTACATCAGAAAGGTAAATTTATTCACCTCTTCATTATTATTTATTACAGGGATTATGACCGGGAACAGTTTGCTGATAACCAAATCCCACTGTTGGTAATAGGGACTAAATTGGATCAGATTCATGAAACCAAGCGCCATGAAGTTTTAACTAGGACTGCTTTCCTAGCTGAGGATTTCAATGCAGAAGAAATTAATTTGGTATGTATTTTTCACTCATGCATATTTGTGTTATCATTAAGTAAAGCCAAAACTGAAGACTTACGTCATATAGCCTCATGAAAGAAGCTTTCTACTCAAAATCAGGCATTTGGGTTCTGGTCCAATATGTAGTGAAGATTGGAATCAACATAGACTGTCGGATAGAGAACAGTCAATTCAACCTTCTTATATGCTGATCTTATATGTTCAAACTTCGTTCTATGAATAATGTAAATCCTGGGCTTTTTCTTGACAAGATTTTTTTAAGATCACACCAAAATCAAAATAATTAAGGTAACAAAGGTCACTGATATCTTGATTATTCTTGCTTTAGAAAAGCCTCTCAGATGCATGAGGGTACATGTACCCCAAAGTTTAGAGCAGCACTTTCAACAATAGTCAAAACATGGAAAAAGCCTAAATGTCCGTCAACTGACAAATGGATAAAGGAGATGTGGTTTATATATATATAATGGAGTACTACTTGGCAATGAGAAGGGATGAAATCTGGCCATTTGTAGCAGGATGGATGGATCTGGAGGGTATTATGCTAAACGAAATAAGTCAGGCAGAGAAGGACAGATACCATATGTTTTTCACTCAGATGTGGATCTTGAGAAACTTAACAGAAGACCATGGGGGAGGGGATGGGGGGAAAAAAGTTACAGAGAGGGAGGGAGGCAAACCATAAGAGACTCTTAAAGACCGAGAACAAACTGAGGGTGGATGGGGGTGGGGGAGAGGGGAAAGTGGGTGATGGGCACTGAGGAGGGCATTTGTTGGGATGAGCACTGGGTGTTGTATGGAAACCAATTTGGCAATAAATTATATTTAAAAAAAGAAAAGAAAAGCCTCTCAGCTTCTTAAACTATAGAATTTAAGTTAAAGAGCAAAGAAATTGATAGATGAGAAAACTACAAACCGTAAACTAGGAGTGCTTCATGAACAGTAGTTAATACAAACTTGTACGGACACAGAGCATTTAGTTTCTTCCTGAGAAAATTTAGCACAATTTGAACTGGATGCTAAAAAGGCTAAGAGAAGTTTTCACATAAGCCAGGTAGTATTGTCCAGAGAAGGATTCTGGGCAGCAGCTTTAGTCATAGTTTTTATGTCATTATTCACAGGTAGGATTTCTGCAACATATTCAGTGCATTGGCGATTCCAGACATATGGTGCTAGTGGTATTTTAATAATATGACTAGGGACTCAGTTGGTTAAGTATCTGACTTCAGATCCGGTCATAATCTCACAATTCAGGAGGTCAAGCCCTACGTTGGGCTCTGTGCTGATAACTCAGAGCCAAATCCTGCTTTAGATTCTGTCTCCCTCTCTCTCTGCCCCTCCCCCGCTCACTGTCTGTCTGTCTGTCTCTCAAAAATAAACATCAAAAAAAATTTTTAATTATACTAATGACTATAATTTCCTGAGCACTTATTATATACCATGTATTGTTCTAGTGTTTTATGTGCATTATTTCACGTTTGTCTTTGCACCAACATAGTAAGGTAGGTTCTATAAGCAACTCCATTTTAAAGATGAAGATGAAAGCCAGAGAGGGGTAACTGGACCATGGTCATACATACAGGTCAAACCAGGCACCCTGACTCCAGAGCCAGTGCTCTACAGTTTAGCCTATTTTCCACCTAATTATTCTTCAACTAACATTTAAAATCTTGGAACTGAAAGAACTCTTAGAAATCATCTAGCTCACTAATTATCCAAACCTGACTATATATTTATATTATCAATGTAGCTGCGAAAAAATTTAAATAAGTGCCCCACCACTAGAGCTTTTTATTCATAATGTCTGACAAGAGGACCAGAGCTCTGTAATTTCAGCTAATGACTCGGGTCATTCTGATGCCTTTACTCTGTAAATCCACAGTTGTGAACACTGGTTGGTTCAAACCAACCTCTACTCCATAATTGAATCCACTTCTGCCTGCCATTCTGTTGTTTTTTACATTCTGCTTTGCAGTGGGGGATGCCTTATTTTTTTTACCTGCCACCATGGAATATTCACTGTCAATGCCCTCTCTAGTTGCACTGGACCATGACTTTTCAGAGGATTCCTGTTACAGAGAATATATAATGTCCTTGTTGAAGAAGTATTGAAGTTACTTTGTTTCAATATTATTTCTAATGGGAAATTTGCCATTGAATATACTTAATTTGTTCCAGTAATTACTTTCCATATATTTTGGAATGTATCTGTTTGTAGTGCCTGTGGGTTTTTGTTATAGTCACCCAGATATGTGTTTTTCCTATTTTACTTGCAAAGGCAGCACCGTCTTTTAATTAACAAGCTATAAAGGTACTCAAATGGTGGTACTTTGGCACAGATGATCTCCACAGAGATCACATGCAGCATACTTTTAGCCTATTATCAATGTACAACTTCAAGAATATAGCAGAAACAACAAGAAGGTTTTGAGGATGCAGGGAAGAAAAACTGAGGAGGAAAACTTGATAGGAGTTTCAAAAAGAGATAGCAGTCAGAAAGACTCAGCAAGTAGATCTAAAGCCTCAAGTAAAAATTTAATGTAACAGTATTAGTGCTAGCATCTTTGGTTACTGTATGAATTCACTTAATACTATTTTAAAAAGTAAGAATCAACATAAATGTATATATCAAAGATGGAATCAAAGTCATTTTGTGCCTGAAAAAAAGCACATTGGTTTACGTTATAAAAAAGGCAATGATTACTTATTTTTTAAAATCCTGTTAGGCTTATTGTGTCTAGGGCAGATTTTTCTCTGTTCTGTGTTTACTTCAAAGTGATTATATTGAAGCAGCTTCCTTTCTCAAGCTTTGACAAGCTATTTTTAAGCTATTAATCTTCGGTCTTTGCCCTCAGCCATGATCAATGGCAGATGGCTCTTTCAACTCTAAAATTCTCATCCTAAAATCATAGGGTTTCTCTAGCCTGGTCAACGTAAAACCGTGAGTGTTAGAATTAAGTCTCAGAAGGTTCTGCTTGTTTGCTGTGTGTTTTAGTTTTTGTATTTAGCACTTTAGCTCTATCTGGAATCATCTCTGAAGTTTTTGACATTGTGATGACTATGTAATCAATATCCATTTTGTAAAACATGTCTAACATAAGTCTACCTAAGGTTTGTCTCTTATATGCCTCATCTGCAGTGTAAATGTGTTCATACATTATTTCAGGTACAACAGTTTCCGCAATGATGTTTCAGTCTATTTACTCCATACATGGAATTAACTTTTATTATGTTAGGTGATTTTGTACCTGAAAATTAAATCTGATAGCATTTTTCTTAGAATGAAGAGAGAAGAGAACTAATATTTCAGTATCTGCTAAGTATGTGCCAGACATGCATTATCTTATGTAACTTCCACAAAAATCATGTGAGATAAATATTATCATGTTATCCTCATTTCACAAATTACTAAACTCAAGTGTAAAGGCTTAGTAACCTAATCAATGTCACACAATATAGAGATGTTGGGACAGATATTCAGATTCAAAACTTGCTGGCTAATTTACTGATTTTTCTAGTACTCTATGATTTTTGGAAAGATTGTTGTGGTCCCTTTTTATGTGTGATTTTGGAAAGTGTATTATAGTTTCCAGCCACAATTAAAAATGTGTCTTGAAGTGTTATATATGGGTAAAAAAAAGATGATTATTACACAATTCACTGCAAAGGAATCACGTGGGCTTAGAGATTACATACAAAACAGAATAAATGCAACAGTGATTTCAGTGATTGCCCAAGGGACATACACCACCTACAACTGAAAGACAAATACCGTCTTTGTAAAGGAGCATATCTGATACCCTCACAGTTTGGCCCTAAGTGGCATTTGAGGTAAAAATTAAAGTGCTCTGTCTCTCAAGATAGCAGGTTAATGATGACAAGCAAAGGCAACTTAACACTGGAATTCCGGGAAAAGAATAATAAACCTTTTGGGATCTTTACTGGTCATTGTAACTTACTAGTTACTTCACTGTAATGTTCCAAATTGTTTTGTCTCTTCTGGGCCCCATTTTTTTCCTTTTTTTTCTGAATCATATTTAATAGTAGTAGATTGTTAATAATAAACCTACTGTCTATTGTTTATTATTATCAAAAAATATATTTGTTATGGCTTACCAAGAGATGTGGTACTTTGCATTCACTGAGTGAGAAATCCCTGGCAACTGTTTTGTTTGTCCTTTGTTCCTCCTCTAACTCCTTATTTTCATAATTCTTGCTTTTCGTATGAACTGCATACAACTTAATTAGATGATGCTATTGAGTAACTCATACGAAAAGGTGAAGTCTTAAGATTCTGTTAGCTCTATCTCTGCAGTTAGGGTAAATGTAGGTAGGTCACATGATGAGTGTCTTGATTTTGTTATTGGTAAGATTAACAATCCTCTTTTTCTTCATGAATTATCTGATGTTGAATACATTGGTTCAGCATGCTCTATCACAGCGTAAAACCCAAAGTGCCCTTATCTTTCTTTAGCACTTTCCTCTTCACTTTGTGCATCGTAATTTGAAAATTCCTTGAATATTTTATGAGAGTATTATGCCTAACATTTTACTGTAGAAAAGTGCAACAGGAACAATAGTGACTAACAAGGAGCTTATGTTTCCTAACTTTTCATTGTGGATCTTATGTTTTATCCTTTAGGATTGCACAAATCCCCGGTACCTAGCTGCAGGGTCTTCCAATGCTGTCAAGCTCAGTAGGTTTTTTGATAAGGTAATGGCTTCAGTTAAGTTATTTTTAAACTTAATTTGTATATTATGAGAGCTTAAAGTTTTTGTAGAATGCTTTGTCCTTTTATTTCTTCATCCTGAACTTCATAGCCTGAACACCTGTTTTGATCTCTCTTATCTGTTGGCGTAATTGCTCAAGGCCTGCTGACGTATTTATTTTATCACCAGTGTTCTCTAAGCAAAGGCTGAAAGCTACTGGCTTTAAGTGAGTTGTTTTAAAAGAAACCTAATTTCGCTCCTTAAAGCAAATTATGTTTTCC
>NC_043704.1:66176419-66284304 GCF_006229205.1 Suricata suricatta | reverse complement strand
TCGGGCTCTGTGCTGACAGCTAGCTCAGAGCCTGGAGCCTGCTTCCAATTCTGTGTCTCCCTCTCTCTCTGACCCTCCCCTGCTTGCACTGTCTCTCTCTGTCTCTCAAAAATAAATTAAAAAAAAAAACACAAAAAACAACAATTTATTAAGTTGAAAATTGATGATTTTCAACTTAGTATCATTGGCCTGGGTGGCTCAGTTGGTTGAGTGTCTGACTTCGGCTCAGGTCATGACCTCCCGGTTTGTGAGTTTGAGCCCCAAGTCGGGCTCTGTGCTGACAGCTCAGAGCCTGGAGCCTGCTTCAGATTCTGTGTCTCCGTCTCTCTCTACCCCTCATCGGCTCACTCTCTCTCTCTCAAAAATAAATAAACATTAAAAAAAATTTTTTTAATTGATGAAAGGGATAGAAAGGTACAAACTGTCAGTTATAAAATGAATAAGTCACAAGGATGAAAAGAACATCATAGAGAGTACAGTCAATAATTAGCTTTGTATGGTGACAGATGGTAACTACACTTATTGTAATGAGCATTTTGTCATATATGTATTTGTCAAATCACTGTTTTACACACCTGAAACTACTATGTAGTATGTCAACCATACTTTAGTAAAAAATTTAAAAAAGGTTTTAAATGTAATAGGTTAGATTCTAGAGAAACAATGGGTTATAGACTAGTGTGACCTGAGTTGTCAGGCAAGACTTTATTTTAAAAAATCAGAGAGACCTTGGTTCGTTTTAAGAAGAGAACAAGATTTGTTAAGAGAAAGACACCGCAAGATGAAAGTAGGGAATTATGAGCAAAAGCAAAAAGTAGCTTCACTCTTCATTACCTAAATCACCATGAAAGGTATATGGATCAGGAGGTTGGTCAGACCTCCAGACAAAAGTGGTTGCCTGAAACCATAGGACCTGGGAACTAAATTTTGTCCAGTTTTCTATCATATCTCCCAGAATTTAATATAAAGATTTATTTTCCAAGAAGGAGTCTAACTCTTTCTCCAGTCTCCCTTTAGTAGTAATTCCTCCCCACTCTAGAATGATAGGGTCTTCCTGACCTGCTGTGGAGGGAGAGTCAGCCTCTTCTTGGGTTTTGTGAGATCAAGTATTTTGAGATATATATACTAATCACAAACCAGGTTTTCTACCTCTGCGGTCAGTGAATGCAACCTTACACTGGGTCTCTTGTGACTAAAAGTAACCCACAGTCTCAAAAATAGAAAAAATCCAGATGATTTGGCTGTGAAGCCAATGAGATTAAAGTGGCACAGCCCTGGAAGGAGACGCCCTGCTCTTATTCAGGGGAATTCTTCACTTCGTAATTCTGATTCTGGTGTTTTAGAGAGTTAGTCTGCAGCTAATCTGTATTCCTTTATAATTGGCTTTTCTTAATCACAACAACTCTCTGTAAAGAAAATTATACTGCGTTTGCAAAAAGTGCAGTTTCTCAAGTGTTAGAACAGAATTCATTATTTTTTAAAATTATTTTCTATCATCTGAAATCATGGTGCTCTTAAACTTCCTATATTAGGGCATGTATTTTGAGAGGTTGTTTTTCAATAGTAGTGATGGATTTGTGCAGATACATCCACTACATTACCTCATTTCTCCTGCTGACCAAATACAGTTCTGAAACTACTGAATTAAGGGTGCAGATTAAGTCCATAGAAAGAAGCTAATTGAATGCCTTTGATGCTGTATCATCTGTCTTCACTGAGGACCTACCCAGTTTTTCACTGTGTTTACTCAAGGGACATGGCAGCTTGCTACATTACACAGACTTGTCTATAAGGAGTAGCTATACTATTGTAGTAGTAAGAGTGTTCTGATTTTTTTCTTATGGGTTCTGTTTTGGATCCTTGAGCTGACTGCCAGGAAACTTTGAGCCAGATTTGCTTCCATACACTGGAAACTGCATACGTTATTATCCCATTCTCTGATGATTTAGCCATTTTTGTTTATTCATTTAATTTTTAATCTATTATTAATGTTTTTGGTAATGTGGCAAGCTTTTATGGAAGTACACCCACAATCTGGATCTTATTAGCACTACATTTAACGTATTTTACTAGATGTCCATAACTATTGAAGACTCTTAATTTGGATATATGCCTTTTAATCCCATTAGTGGTTATGGCAATGAACCACTTTCCTGAGGATGTTTGCTAAACTCTTAAAATCTTCATTTGTTTCTCACAGGTCATAGAGAAGAGATACTTTCTAAGGGAAGGTAATCAGGTCTGTATCTATTCTTGATAAAGTGGGCTCTTAAATTTGGAAAGAGGTGATTTCCAAATTTATTTTCAGAAGTGGTTTTTAAAAGGGCAGGGCGGGGGGAGGGAAATCCTTTTTAGGCAAAAGCATTTTCTTCTGTCCTGCTAAGTACAAAAAACAAAAATATCAAGTCAAGGGAAAATAAGAAACAAAAAGAATGCAGGGATAAGGTTATATTATAAAATAATAGCAGAAAATCATTTGCTTAAGACTCCAGAGGGTATATATCATGAACCTTTCACAATGCAGACAACTCATGTAAAAGTCCTATTAATAGGTGGATGTTATGAGATTTCACCTTCATCTTCCCTGGTTTAGATGACACTGTCACCAATTTATTGGCAAATGTTTTCCGGTTTGGTAGAATTTATTTTATTATTTGAGTAAAACCTCAGAGAGATGATTCTTAAGGAATAACAGGGTGACATACAGAAACAAAATAAGGGGAAAAGTTTAAAGGCTATTAGCATTGAACTCTGCTTGCTTGAGACCTAACGTGACTATCTTTCTTGCCTACAGATTCCAGGCTTTCCTGATCGAAAAAGGTTTGGGGGAGGAACATTAAAGAGCCTTCATTATGACTGAATTACACCCATCCTGGAAGAGTGAGCAAGCAGTGGCAGTTATGCACAGCTTTCTTCTTGCTGTGTTGATTATTAATATTTCAGCCTTTTAACAGAATCATCCTAAAATACCACCCTTCAGCCTCACCCTTTAATGGAAAGCTGAAAGGAAGTGAGTGTGGGAGGTCCAAACTATGTCCCCATTCTCTCTGTTCCTCACCTTTCTGTCCCTCTTTATAGATTATGTAAAAGCCTTCTGGAAATATGAGATGTTGTCAAAATGATGCAGTAAATGAGCAGTGACAGAGTGCTGCAGAAAAAATTTACTCTTCCCAGAATTGGAAGGTTTTTATGGGTCTGTAATTTTCCCACACTCCGTGCTGAAGGCTTAATTAACTACTTCAACAATGTATCTCTGTTGTTTTACCTTCTTGAGGGGAAAGGTTATGTTAACCGGCCCTGGGTTGTCCACCCCAAACAATCTCTGTCATTTTCAAAGAAGCAAAATGGTGTTATTCAATTGTCTCCACTCTCCGCACACACAAGGATACCTAATAATAGCAGCCCTTGTCTCCCTCGCCTCTCCTTTGCAAATGGTTCAGTGGCTCGAAGAGGCAGACTAATAGCTGGAGTTAAATATAAATAGATTAATAATACATAGAGAACAGCAGAACCAGAAAAGGAGAATTCCCTGAGAAATTGACCACTCACTAAATCCTTCACTCTGGGTTACAGATGTCTGCACTGTCTTACTGTTTTCTATTTGGAAATAGGGTGAAATCTAAGACCTGTTCAAGGGCAGTAAGAGAGATTTACAGCCTCTACTGTTTTTATTTTTTTAAAGGAAAAGTCAACTCCTGAAATGTGTCTAACTATAGTCAGTAAACTAAGAATGCTATTCTCTGTGTCAACAATGTATTTATGGAGAAGAGTAAAAATAAGTTCTACAGCAACACATTTACATGAATTATGGACTAGGATTCTTAGATTTCATTATCCAACGTTTTTTGCGGGTGGTAGTGTATGTGTGCATATGCATAATTGTCCATCGTTCCTTTTTTACCCATCTTTTTTGCTTGTTTAATTCTCTCTGCCCTGGTTCTTCTTTAATATATAGACCTGATTTCCAAAAACTGCAATTTGCTGCCTTATTCAGCACCACCTTTTTACCCATAACCACTCTCTGGCTCCGAGGCAGGTCTTTGCATTCCTGATTTTGCTCCATATTAGAAAAAATAGTAAGTGTACAATTTCAGCTCCTTATTTTAAAACTAGGCAACAAACACTAAATCCACTTTCTATTCCATTTTAGTTAAATTTCAGAAGTACTCTGGAAATCAAGGTATGCTAAAAGGGGATCTTAAAATAAGAAATCAGCCAGTGCTTTTAGAAAGGCAGTTGTAGGAATTTGGGGAAGGATTTTTAAAGCACTTTTAATCAGCTAGAATATTCTCCAGTCTGTCTTCACATCCTCAGCCACAAGACTGAGGCCTGATTTCTTTTTTGACACAAAAGAGAGCTATGCAAATCAGGATCTGTATGTGAAGTTCGGCAGAAGCGTGTTGTAACAGAGGCTGCGCAGATGCATACACAAAGACCTGATCCAACTAATGCTCTTTGTAAACAATAAGTTACTTTCCTCTTTTAAATAATAAATTAAAAAGAATGTATACATACATTATGAAAAGATTAATAATACAACAACACAAGTGTCTAAGTATATATATAACCCTTTCCTTCTTTCCCCTTTCTTCCTCTTTCTTTCCCTTAATTAAAAAACCTATCTCAATTTCTTTATTTTCTTCCTTACTAAAAAATAAACATAACCCATCACTGATGGCTTCAGGGTCAGCCTTGAAAACTTAACAGTGCCCTTTAACTCCATTTCTTCTTGCTGTGAAGCTTGACTCCCTGAATTATAGTATTCTGAGAAAAAATAATTTTTAATAATCTAAGGTAAAGTTGTTGCAAGTATTAGTAGCAGCAAAACAAGGTTGTTTGCCAAGATGAATGTTATTAGCCAAAGTTCTTAATAATGAATGTTTTGAAGAATAATTTTTGCTAAGATTTCCTGAGACCCGCTCATCAAAATTACTTTTGGATAATCTACAAATGTAATACCAAAATACTTCCTAAAGATTATTAACTAAATCTTTAATTTTCTAGATGGAACAAGTAACTAGCAAAAGAGGGTTTTTTTCCTATCGTGACTTAGATGTCTAACCAGTGTTGTTACTTATTGTGGAGGCAGCCAGACGTGAAGGCAGACGGTCACTCATCTGCTCATCAGGTGGCAGGGCCCTTTGTTGAAATCCAACTCAAGATTTAGGTTGGCCTCTCCACTTCTGTGCTCTGAAAACCATTGCTCCCAAAGGGGTTCATCCATATCACTTTATCTCAGGTTCCCAGAGAGGTATAACATAATCCTTGACAGAGCCTTGATCCTGCTGTTTTTCTGTCCATTCTGAAAATGGACTGTATGGAACTGATGTTCTGAGCCATCAGACAGAGATGAAGAGCTCCTAATTGCTGCCTGACTGAGCTTTTGAGTGTCCATTTCAATAGTATATGCCATAGCACCCAACCTAGGGATGATCTTGTATGGGTTTTTAATAAATGTTAGTTTAATTGAAATTTTTAAAGCACAGGTAGCATCTATTTTAAGAAATTTGAAGGTCTAACAGGATGTCTGCATTGATTTAATATCTTAAAATTCAGAGGAGGATACTGTTTGCGGGGAAGAAGAAGAAGAAGGAAATAAAAAATTCATTCCTCTGTAGTCCCCAGACTGAGTTAAATCACTATGGTAGGAGAGGAAAGGTTCCAGGCAATCTAGCCCTAAGAGAACCCTGAGCCACAGTATGTTTGTCTGATGTGAAATTGGAGCTGAAGCCTATCAGGTCTACTCCATAGAGTAGAAAGGGGGTCCAACTTCCAGTTACTATTAGTACCTCCCTTTAAGGACTTAAAAGCAATGGCTTTCAAACTCAACTGTACATGAAAATCCCCTGAAGTGCTTAAAAACGGAGATGCTGGGATTTTATCCACCCCCCTATCCTTGCCCAATTCTATGTGTAGAGGATAGAGCCAGGATTTTGTATTTTTAACAGACAAACCAGGTGATTCTGATTCAAGTGGTCTGGGATCCACACTTTGAGGAAGATAATTCCTATTATAGAGAATACTTGGAATGTAGACTCTGTACTAATGGCACCATTATAGTTCATCAGAGTTCTTCTTCAGCTTCCTTTACATGAGCTCACCTTCATGAACTGAGCCACTCCTCCCTCGCAAGGTTATACATGCCACAGCAATCATGACATGATTGTCCCATCCTCTATTGGCAAAACAGGAGATGTTTGTTTTTCATGTACTACTACCATTTTTATTATGACCACATTCTGCATTCCAGGTGTATCTATTTCTAATAAGATGTCTTGCCATCTCATACACAGTCCCTCTCTTGTACCACACTTGTTTTCTCAGATGGCTAATCACTAACCTTACCAAGGTCATCTATAAGTATTGATGGACGAAACCCCTGCAGTCCAACAAAGACATAAAATCTTGCTCAGTACCAGCAAGTACATTTATCAGTTCCATCTCTTTTTTTGGACACCTCTAACTGTAACTCCTCTAACTCCATCCTGGGGTGATTTCTCTCCAGACCTGTCATGCTTCTTCACATTACCCTGTAACAATCCCCAGCTCCCAGGATGAAATGTTTGCTACTTTCTTGGTGTGGCTCAGTGGTCTTCCAACTGGGATGGGTACACATGTCCCCTCCAAGAGGTGCATGGGCACAGATAGTTTTAGGGGAATCATTTTCCAGGTCATCCATCTCCATTATGTATGTTAAAATTGTTCTTCTTGTGAATGCAGCTCAGTGCTGGTTCTTACTTCCCACCTGTGCTTTCTTTCACAATTGTCCTTTTCCCACAATGAAAAAGGAACATCTTGCTTATGTAGGAATGTGGTGTGTTGCCCCAGGTGTAAATGTCTTAGGATACCAAGGACAATTCTAAATATTAGTTTTATTTAAGGACTTTGTTCCACTCACACAATTATTAAAAAAAAAAAAATGCAGACCTCTCAAGGAAGAGGTTCCTGAGTTCCTGAAGATACAGCAAAGAGAGTTTTGGCAAGAAATAACCAAGGCTGTGGCACATTCTTTCATGGCAAGTCTTCTTGCTTGGTCTATCAAAATATCAAAATAACTTTTTTGTGAAAAATACAGGCAAATGAATAAAAAAACTTTCTCAACCCGTTCTGAGTAAATGAGTTAGAAAAGGCACATCTAAGTGAAAAGGTAACATTTAATTAAAATCAGTGATTCTGATGGCTGGGTAACCAAGCCTTTTCCAGTCAGGTTCCCAATTATTTCCTTGCAACAAAATTAAAGGAGAACCTGAGTTGTTGATAGGTCACTAAAAATGATGTTTAATGATAGATTTAATGTGATTTTTGATATTTGATTCAGAAGGAGAAGTGAGTGATGTAATAAAACTCCTTCCATTCATATCTACTTATCTTTGTGAACAAATTTTCTTTAACATATCTTAAAAAATAAGATTAAATGATGTTGAATCATGTCTTATTCTGGAGATAAGAACTATAAGTGAGAATTATTAATTCATGGATATATGAACTAATGGGGGAGGGCATTCGCCTTATTAAAAGAAGCATTTCCAGAAAGACTTTACCTTTTGTATTTAACATTTATCAAAATATCCAGTATGTATGGATTACTGTCCTAGAGAACCTTCCAGTCTCCTGTCTGGAGGGTGAAAGACTTCCTGATAGCATTCTCAGGAAGTGCAGTGGAAGGAGGATGGAGGTTTCATCACTCACTTACACTTAGTTTTGGTCCTACTCTCCACAATCTGGTGTTTGTGAGTCTGGAATTCCTCTGACTTTTCTTAATGGAGCTTCTGCAGAGAGTAAACCTATTTTCTACTAGAATCTGAGAGAAGCAGATACCTGCTGTCTCTACTTCCCGGTCCTTTTCATATCCTCCCCCCCTCCCGCCCCCCCTCACACATTCCCTATATTAGTTCACTGAACCTATCCACCCCTGTCTGGTTTTTAGCATCTTTGTTCTCGTTGCTCACGACTTTAATATCGTGACTCTGTTCTGACCCAGTGAGTGTTTGCCTTGTCCCTACACCTGCTCCCTCCACTGGGTGTCTTTGACACCTGCCCAGATAGCATCCCTCTTCCCCTGCTTTGGTTGTCTGCCAAAACTTTCCTTTCCCTGTCTTCTCTCACTAGACCCCTCCACTCTGCCCTAAACACGGCTCTTTAAATGCACTGCCCTTCAACTTCTCTGTGTTGGCACACACTTTTTCCTCTGCTCAATACCCTATCCAACTCATTCTATGCAGTTTGGCTCAGTTATCACCTCCTTTGGGAAGCGTTCCCTACCTCCTCCTCAGGACTAAGTGCGCTTCAATCCCTCCTGTAGCACCCTGGGCTCATCCCTGGTTTGGTTCTCTGTTGTAATGGCCTGTTTATTTCAGCCTTCGCCAGTATGCTGCCCTAGTAGAGAACAGGACTGAGTCTCTCTGTATCCCCTACATCTCACAGGGTCTGGCATGTAGCAAGTCCTCAGTAATTGTAAGATAAAGAAATGAGTGTGTGATTACATTGAAATGGAAAACCATCAGACATCAAACCAGATCTGTCGCTGAGTTTTATTTATTCCCTTATCCCTTGTGTGTATATAGCACAGTGCCTGGCACATAGTAGTTATACAAAGCAAATGCTTGTTTTATTGAATCACATTTATAAAAACAGAAAAAAGAAATAGGAGAAGTCCATAAATTTTGGTGATAGGTTATTAGATTTCAAATGTTTTCAAACCCCATAAAATAATTTTCATCTAGTCAAGGATCTGCAACCACAACCACTTTCTTACTCTGAGAAATCTTCCACACCCTAGGAAACACTTCTTAGATCTGCCTTCAGAGCAGATTCAACATAAAGAACCTAAGAAGCCTTTGGAAAAATAAAGCAGTAAGGCTTTTCTCTTGTCTTTTATTGATTCCCCATTCATTTTTCCCCTCTAACCAACAAAGGCTAACTTCCAGGATAGAGAGATTGAAGACTCAAAGTACTCATAAACTCAGATCTAAGAAATACTTTTTCTGGAATTCATTTTTGATTTTGAGTCTGCATACTGCAGGAGTAACAAAAACTAAGCCTCAGTAAAACTGGGGCCTCCCCCAACATGCACCACTTCCTCCCAGGTTTGTATATAAATTCCAGGGAAGCAAGCTTACATAATACCACAATGTCATCTGTCCATGCTGACATATGCTGAGATGTCCTAAAGCTGCCTGGAACTCGGGCATCAGTCCACACAGGTTGGTTTGCTACCAACCTGTCATTTGTTTTTTCAGTCCAGCCCTCTCTGTGCTAACCCCTCACACACAGGCAAGTCATCCTGCTGCTACTGAAGTATGTTGGAGCCTGGAGACTTCTGGCAGTAAATTAGACCATTTATATAGAGCAGAGGGTCTAAGCTGGCGGCCCATAACCTTTTCAAATCTGCATGCATGTTTTTGACATCACTGTATCCGTCATCTCTTACCAAGCCACCCCCTTAATAGCATAAAATACACCATACTATTTGCCCACGGTTCTGTGAGTCAGCAGTTTGGAGTAGGTCATGCTGGTGGTTCTTCTGCCAGTTTCACCTGGGACCGTGCATGTGTCTGCAGTTACCTGGCAGCCAGAATGCATCATTCACATGTCAGGCAGTTAATGCTGTACTACCTTCTCTCTTCGTGTGGTTTCTCATTCTCAAGGACTCTAGCCCAGCTTCTCTGCGTGGTAATCTCAAGCAGTAAGAAATGAACAAATCCTAGGGCACAGCACCTTTCAAGCCCCTGCTTGTGTTGTGTTTGCTACTAACCAAAGTAAGATTCAAGGAGGTAAGAAAAACGCTACATCTCTTTGAATGAAGAGCAGCAAAGTCAACATTACAAAAGACCATGCATACAAGAATAGGAGGAAATTATGGGCATTTTTGTCATCTACCACAATGGTTTACCTATCTATCCATCCAGCCATTCGTTGATGTGTTTGTTCCAGTTGCCAGTGTTTAAAATTGGTGCGTCATCTGCTAGGGATTTACCCAAGGGATACAGAAGTGCTGACGCATAGGAGCACATGTACCCCAATGTTCATAGCAGCAGTGTCAACAATAGCCAAATCATGGAAAGAACCTAAATGTCCATCACCTGATGAGTGGATCAAGACGATGTGGTATATATACACAATGGAGTACTACATGGCAATGAGAAAGAATGAAATATGGTCATTTGTAAGAAAATGGATGGACCTCGAGGGTGTCATGCAAAGCTAAATAAGTCAGGCAGAGAAGGACAGAAACCATATGTTTGCACTCATAGGTCTAACAGGAGAACAGGAGAAACCTAATGGAGGACCAGGGGGAGGGGAAGAGGGAAAGAGAGTTGGGGAGAGAGAGGGATGTAAACTTGAGAGACTACTGAATACTGAAAATGAACTGAGGGTTGAAGGGGAAGGGGGAGGGGGGGAAAGAGGTGGTGATGGAGGAGGGGACTTGTGGGGAAGAGCACTGGGTGTTGTATGGAAACCAATTTGACAATAAACTATTAAAATAAATAAATAAATTGGTGTGTCATATAAAAAAAAAGTCTTATCTTGAAATACCACCTAGCCTACATTTCCTGCCTGGTCTATTGCACTTAAGTTTGTGATAATAAAGCCTAGTTTACAAGACTTTTCTTGTAAAATTAAATGACATAATTTCTGTGGAAAAATCTGGCATGAACAGGCACTCTCGAGATACGGTTTCTTTCTTTGTGAAAACAATTAGCCACGAAGTGGATATCTATCCATGGCTAAGGGGAATAGCCAAGATGAGGGGCAAGAGAGTCATGGAAAAGGTGGCTGGAAAGTAATCTCTTGGTCTGCACAAGATCTTTAAAGAACTTATTTTGAAAAAAACACAATATATTTAAGAAATGAAAGGAACAGTAGCAAACATCTCAGTTTGCTTTCAGTGCAGCACTGCAGATTCTGGACAGTTCACCCAGCTCATGCCTCGGAGGCACCTCTGGACAGTGGTCCAGACTCAGTCCCTGTGTCAAGCAGCTATGTGTTCATTTTGTCACTGCCCTGCAGAGAATGAATACCCTGCCTGATTCCTTCCACTCCTGAGTTAGGACTGAAGAGAAGGCTCTGCCACACACAGCATGCCTTAACTATCACAATTCCTTTCCCAGAGAGCTTTACAGTTTCTGTCTTTAGTAATAAGCCTCCTTCTCTTCACTGGGACACATAATTGGCTAATCTTTACCTCAGATGAAGAGAAGATAGGCTCTGCAAACTCTTCCAGAAACAGCCTAGATTTAGTAAAAACCAAAGGCAATTGTGTAAGCAGCTTGAAAACAGGCATGCTGGACTTTCTCCCTAGATAATCAGTTAGGCAATTTTTGTGGCTAGTTTGAACTGCCTGCTAACCAGTGAGCACAGTGAAGTGGCGGGAATAACATCCAGAGGGTGGACTGGAGGAGAAACAGAAGCATTTTGGCTTCATACCCTCTCTGGGCCTGCGTTTCCTGAAGTCATCACACCTGTAACAGAGGGGAAATGGCCGAGTTGAAGGTAAGAGACTATCTGCCAAGTTTGCTGTGGCTTCATGGCCAGAATTTGTGGAAGCTTCTGAGAACCCCAGAGTGTCAGAGTCAGGGAGGACTTAGAGAGGCCCTGTTCTAAACCCGTGTTCAGAGGCTTTGTGATGGTGTCCGCAGGCATGGCTGGAGCTGAGGGTGTTCGGGGAAAGGAGAACAAGAAAAGAGATGAAACCTTCATTGTCCATATTTTGCCTTTGTTCATTTCAAATATTGTCTTGGGAATCCGTGGACATCACAAGGGCTCCCCCACAACCATGGGCAGATCCATTTCTCGCTGCCTGCTTCCCAGCCCCCACCCTGATAGCTACTGTTGCTGCAGCTTCCGGGACTGACTCCAGCCGACCAATTAGATTTACTTAATCTATTCAGTTATTTTGAGGATCCACAATTGGCCCTTGGCCTGTAGAAGCCCTAGCACTTCCTCTAGGAAGTAATTCCTTTTTATTATTTAATGTGCAATTGAAAAATACGTGTGGGTTATATGCTATTAATGAATTAACTCATTCTGTAATCCTCAAAATGGATCTGGGATGTAGGCACTCTTGTTTCTATTTAACCAGAAAAGTTTGGAGAGATTAAGTGACTTGCCCAAGGTCACTGCTTATAGGTGACAGAGACTAGATCAGAACCTGGTTTGTCTGAATCCAAATTCCAAGTTCCAATAGGAGACTTAGTGGCATCTACTGGACTGTGTGCCTTAAATCCAGGGAAAGTGATTGTTTTCCCAGTGTCTAAAACCACACCTAGAGTCCAGCCTGGGCTGTATCAGTGCCCAACACATGCATGTGGAACTGAGTAGAACTTTCCAGAACTTTGACTCAAGCCAGGTGAGCCCCACATTAGGCTTCTTTCAGGAATGCAGAATTTGAACACTTCCCTAATGCCCTTTAACTGATGCTGAGTTTGAAGAATCAAACATCTCCCCAGTTGATAGGGATCCTGAAAACACTCAACACTGAGGTAAACGAGTTTGTTTCTTTACCTTCATGCATGACCAAGAGTTGGAAAAGCTGAGAAAGAACTCTCTTTCATTCAGCAAATATTATGTGTTAGTACTGATGCCACAGATTAACACTTTAAAGGAACTGAGTCTGGGGTAAGTAGGGTCAAGAGAAACTTCTTGAATGAGGCTGTTCCTCGGCTGAGTCATAAGAGAGAAGTCGAAATTGGCTACGTGAAAAGAGATGGGGGCCAGAGGAAAAAGCAAGTGCAAAGGCATGGCACACGCAGACAGCCAAGCATGTTCTGGGAGCCAAGAGGGTTTCAGCTAAATTTGAGCTGCTGCAGGGATAGCCAAGTTGACATACCCAAGAGGCTATGGGATGTATGTGTCTGGATCTCGGGAGAGGGTAGGACCAGGTGAATAGATATAGGAGGACATCATACCAATAGTGGCAGCTGAAGTCGTGGGAAAGGGAGAGTGAATAAGAACTTTGTTTCCTGATGAAAATCCTATGGGGGAGTTCAGCAGGGGCTGAAAACATCCTCACCATTTATAAATAAGTTATATCTAAAATCCTATCCTGCTGAAATTTTCAGCAACTTATTATGCACAGCACCAGCAGACCAATGTAAATTGCATGCTGGTCTTTGTTCTCCATTTCAAAGGCTTTCTTCCCTGCCTGCTGTCTAATCTCCAAGAGCAAAGGTTAGCTCTAGAGATCAGGAATCCAAACACAGAAAGCAAGATTGCATCATTCTAATCAATAAACATTATATAAGTTTAAAAATATACTTCTCAGCTTTTATTTCTTCATTATAACAGATATATTAACATAAAGCCTCAAAAGAAATCACATTTATATAAAAGCAGCACAACAAAGGGAAAGTAAATTCAAAAGATAATAAGGTTAAATTTCAAACAGACCACTCCACATTCTTAAGTCCCTTCACTTCTACAAGTCTTGATTTCCTCATTTCTACAACGAAGAAAATAATTTCATTCATTAGATCTGGGTCTGTGTTCAACAAATTTATGGGGGTGGGGGGGCTTAGTCTAATGATTAGCCAGAGATGGGACCCACTAATATTGTTGTTGTATTTGTTTCCTGTTTCTGCTGTAACAAATTACCACAAATCTAGAGACTTAAAACAACACATATTTATTCTCCTACAGTTCTGGAGGTTGGAACTGTAAAATCAATTCCCTAAACTCAAGCTCTCCCAAGCTGCCCTCATTCTGTGATTGAGTCTCGTCTTCAAAGTGTATCACTTCAACCTCTGCCTGTCACTGCGCTGGCTTTTCCCTCTTCTGGAGTTGGATCTCCCTCCACCTCCCTCTACTAAGGCACTCGTGAATACATTTGGGGCGCACCCAAATGATCGAGGATAACCCGTCATCTCGAGATTTACTTTGGTCACATCGCAAAGTCTCTTTGAGTGTAGGAAGTTCCCAGGGATTCAGACATGGATATCATCGAGGGTCATTATTCAGCCTTACCTGCAAGTGCCCAACAATCTCTGTTCTCCGATCCCAGGACAGTTCATTAGAACTATTGGAGTCGGGGCACCTGGGTGGCTCAGTTGGTTAAGTGTCTGACTTCAGCTCAGGTGATAATCTCGCGGTTCATGGGTTTAAGCCCCGTGTCGGGCTCTGGGTTGACAGCTCAGAGCCTGGGGTCTGCTTCAGATTCTGTGTCTCCTTCTCTCTCTAGCCTTGCCCCCACTCCTGCTCTGTCTCTGTTTCTCAAGAATAAGTAAATGTTAAAAATTTTAAATTAAAAATAAAAAGAAATACTGGATTCTTTCCATAGGAACAAGGTAGCTATCATTCCATCTCTACCCTACCTTCTCTCTCCTTCCTTTGTGCTCAGTGAAAGGCAGTGAGGTGCACCATCTGCTCATCCCAGAATCAGAGTTAGGAGAAAGCACTCTGACACAGAGCACATCCCAGGGACCAGGGGAGGATTAAAAAGTGGTATGCTAGGCAGCTGCCAGACAACTGAAGTTATATGGAGCCTGGGAATTTGTTCTTTCATTTAGAGAGGATTCATATCATTCTCTTGGAAAAAAAACTGAAATCATTATTTTACATTGGATCAAGCTATTCAGAAACCTGGACTGAAGAAAACATATAAACTCACTTGCTTAGATTTTCTTTTCTTCTAGCATAAGGAATATTTGTACATAGTCACTGAACCAGCTGAAGTTGAATGCTTGGATTTTCACAGCTGATATAAGCAAAGTTCAGATTCTACCCTTGATCTCAGTGCCTTGGGAAAGCAGGTGCTGAATACTGCTTTCTCAAGTCAGATACCTTTGACAACAAGGGACATGGCATTTGAAAGCTCTAATAAACTCATCTGTAATTCTTCTCTCCAAGGATTAGGAAAACCAACTGACTGGAGAATGAGTCAGCATTTTCCGCCTCCTCTTCAGCCAATGCACCACAGCTAAGATGCAGAAACCAGCTCAGAACTCACACCTCTCTTGGAGCTGGGTGGCTCCCTTCCAAACCACCAGCTGTTCTTTCTACTTTCTTGTCTATTTTTTAAAGCAGTCAGAAGCAAACGCTTCAGAACTACATATACTAAGTCTCTTTTTGCCTTGTGCCAAAAATACGTATAACCCTGGACTCTGTTCTGAGACCAGCAGTTGCAAAGAATGGGAAAGGTTAATAAGTAAACCCAGCCATGCCTGGAGAAGGTTCAGCTGTATTCCTCAGCACTTAAACCTACCCGGCCCCTCTTGCAGAGGGAAACAATGCGGCAGTTGAACAAAGTAAAGGCGCTGTCATGCTCAATGGCTTCAGTCACAGATTGGTCTAAAATTCCATTCTACAGAATTGAAGATAATTTGGGGTCATTACCATTTCTCAGCAGCTCAAATTCAATCCTGTTGACGGTGAGCGTGAGGTCCATTCTGAGAGAAAATTGTACTCAGTGGAGAGTCGGAATGCTGGGTGCCCTGCCATTTCCCCAGAAAATCAGTCCAAACTGCATGCCACTGCAGTTAACCTATCTGTGTATAATATAACTCAGTGTTTTTAGTGCTGATTGATTTTCAGATATACAAATGAAACTATGTCTAGAGGCAAAAAGAATAATTTCCCTTCCATTGCTTTCTAGGTCACAACATTTCACATTTGATATTCCTTCCAAATATGGCAGTTATTGGCCTGACCATTGTTCACCAGTGCAGGCATATTGCATTCAGCTCCACGCTGCTGAGAACTCAGGAGGGCTTACCCTCCACCCACCAGCATCCTTCTTATATCTTTTAAAGACATGTGCTCAGATGGTGGCATTTCTCTCAGAGAGCAAGGCTGTACTTGCCTTATCCTGAGCTAAAATTAAGTCCGTTTATTAGGAACAACTATAGGCAGAAAATAGCCATTTTTGAATATTTAAGTTAGAGAAAAGGGGGTTCTAACTCCACTTACAGCAGCATACATACACTCAGAATAGGCTCTAAGTGAGAGGCTAAATCTAACAATAGGTATCTATTGAGTCCCCTCTGGTAAGCCAGGCACAGGGCACATCCAGGCAAACAAGACTGCTACAGTCATAGATTTCATGGGGCATATCAACCAACGACAGTGAGCCAGAGCTCACGGGTATGCTAAGTGTTGTAAGAATAAATTTCAGGGGCTCCCATACTTTACTTTGTTGAGAAAGTCCTTAACTTTTCTCCCCTCTAGGTATAAAGTAAACAGCTGGCAATCAGATAGACTCCATTGTACCATTGTGGACAGACTCTTGTCTGGCACTTCTCCTGAAAGCCACCCATATCTTCAGACTTTGTTTCCATATATTCACAAAAATACAAATATATACACAAGTATTCTATAGATGAACTAGAAAATGTAGGCTTCTGCCTCTCAGCAAGGCAGTTTGGAGACCTTTCTCTCAAGGGTTCTGCTGTAGACTGTATCCACATGCCTATTTTTAGTTGCTTCTTTCACTGCCTAGAGGGGAGGTTGCAGTCTAGGTCCTGAAAGATCCTACTAATCTGGACTTGAGGTGATGCCTGAGTTATCTCCCTTCTCCAAAATTCCCTGGTGGAAAAAAAGAAAGAACCTCTTCTTGAGGTGGGATAATTAAGATCAGGCCCACAAACCAACTAAGTATAGCTAAGGGTGGAAAGTCTATGCAATATTCAAGAGTCTTCTCCCAATTAATCGGTGGTCTTTAAAATTCACACAGAGCATATTTTCTTTCCTAAATGGCCCACATACCAAGACATAGCAAACGTATTAGATATGGAACATCATTCACAAACACATGTCCATATAGAAATTCTTACCTTCATTAGACTATCAATGTTGTGAAATGCTCTTTAAATACTGTTAATGACAGCCTTTGTGTCTTTGTCATATGCAGTACATTTCTGGATTTGGGAATGAATGTGCCTCAGAGGACCCTCGCTGCCCAGGTGCCCTGCCAGAAGGACAGGTATGGATGAATAGTTTATTAGCTTAGAGAACTCTGACTTGTAGGAATGAATAACTAGCCCTCAGGCCAAAGTGCATCTACCCACCATTGTTCCTGGAAACCGAATAGGAGTTTCACAAATCATTAAGACAGTTGGGATACACAACAATGCCAATACTAAGATTAAAGTGGGATGGAGGTTACCTTTGTCAAAGCACCCAATCTGAAATAGTAACACTAGCTGTAGAACTTTCAGGAGGATACCCTACACTGAAGGTTAAGAGGACTTCCTCATAGTTTTCTTGAACTGCATAATGGTCTTAAAAATAGATCCACAAAGATGTTGACATTAGTGTTGGTTATAATACCAAAAATATGGCAAATAAAACTTTTTTCAAAAATTTTATAGAATATCTTATGGCATGAAAAAATTGCTCATGATTTAGTGTTTCTTCCAAAAAAATTTCGTGATCATTATAGGACTACACTCATCACCCATCATTGGATTCTCATTTTGGAGGAAAAGAATGGAAGGAAATATACCAGTGTGACAACATTGGGTTATTTCTGGATGGTGAGATCATGGGTTATATTTTATAAGTGCTCTAAATTACACATGTATCACTTTTCTAAACAGGGGCAAAGTCACCTAAACAGTTGTTACAAAAAGTATATTTGGGTTGGAGATGGTCCTATGCAGTGGACCAGAGCATTCCCATCCAGAACATGATTCCTCCCACTGAATTGCTTGGCAGGAAGGCAGGGTGCTTTTCTGATTGGAGTGATGTTACTTATTGCCTCTTTTGTTTTAGAACAATCCTCAAGTCTGCCCTTACAACCTGTATGCTGAGCAGCTCTCAGGATCGGCTTTCACTTGTCCACGGAGCACAAATAAGAGAAGGTACAGGATTAGATTAATTCTGACCTGCAAACTGTGGGATTTATGGCTAATCCTTAGTGCTGGCTCGTCTACCTGGGCCATCGCCTCCCAGGGCTGCCAAAGATTCCGCTTTTCACAGGCTGTGCCCTGGGTGATAGGGGAAACCTCATCTCCAGCTAGGATCAAGTGACTGGTGGAAAAAAGTGAGAAAGCAGCTGCACAGAGTCTTGGAAAACACACATTTCTAGCTCCATTTACAAATTCCCATTTGCCTTCAAAAGAAAATGTCCCCAGTAGACTGGCCTTCCCCAATGGGTTGTCCAGTTGAGTTTTCCATTTTGATTTACTTGTGGTTTTTTTTTTTTAAATAATGAGTAACTCAAAATTACAGATGATTCAGTATAATATCTTCTTCAGCTGACTGGAAATATTATTCTCTTTGCATGAAAATGTTGGATAACTAAGCTTGGGCAGTTGAAAGGTCATGTATTATGGCCTCTTGTGGTTTGAATTAATAAGGTTTTTACTCTTTGGAATTTGCCTTCCCTGGAAACTGGCACATTCATTAGCACAATGTGTCATGTTGCATGTTTGCTCTAAGCCAGGTCAATGAACTCACTCCCCTGATTGACTCCCATGGGGCGAGTTGAAGGAAATAAGATGTTGTGGTTTGGGGAGGCAGTAAGTGTTGTGACTTAAACAAGTAGTGTCCAACTATAGGAACGTCAGCTTAGGGCATCTGTGGAGAGGAGTGCTCCTAATTTTGGAGACTTGGGGAGGAGGGCAGTTGGTCTGGTACTGCTTAGTGGAAGGGACTGGGTTTACCTCCACAGACTCCTCCTGGGGAGCAAATGAGGTAGTGAGTACGGCAGCATAATGGACCACACGAACGATAGGTTGTTCTCTTTAGTGGTTAATTATGCCCACTCTGGAGTCGTCCCCTGAGTTTAAATTGTTCTTCCTTCTCTTTTCAGCTGTGTGACCTTGAGGAGGTCATCTACCCCTTTAGAACCTCTGGTTCCTCATTTGTCAAAGAGATAATGATAATATCTATTTCCCAGTTGTGGTGAGGATTAAAGGAAAGAATGCATATAAAGTAATTAGCACATTAATTATTCCAATCACCATTACTGTCACCAGAATAGTGTTTCTCCCTTCTATATAGGGTACCCCTAGGAGGCTGTCAGAGTGTGAGCTATGGCAAGTGCTATGCTACCACATCTCTGCATATCAGTGCTGTTTCTGTCTCAATAGATATGTGCATGGAGGGAAGAAGAGATCATTTCCCATACTTGTCAAAAATCAGAGGTTAATTCTATTGTTATTTAATCCTCTCTCTCTCTTTCTCTGCAATCCCAGTCATGGTAAGGTAAGCACACTGACAATTCCTGCCCATTTTAATTTATGACAACCTAGCCCCCATGACTATGTTCTTGACTTCATGGCCCATTCAGTAATGGGACACCTGGACTCCAGATTCTGCTGCCTACCCCCATTATTCAGAGATATCTTCAGCCAGCAGGAGCTTAGCTCTGTTCCAGGAGGCTGAAAAGGAGCTGTTGGCATTTCATTAAGAAGCTGGCACCATTCCTTGAATCAGAATTAAATCTCTGTCCAGGGCAATGTAGTGCTGCCTGGGGAGTTTTATAAACAGCTAAAAAACAAGGGACACTAGGCATGGCTCACCCATCTGTTTAGAACTCTCCAAAAGTATCCACAATAATTGTTGTGAAAATGCTCAAAATCCCCAGTGGAAAGAACCAGATAAGTAAGCCTGGAATCCTTACGGTGCATCATTTAAATTACAGAGTAGAGGGCTCTCACAAAAACTCTCAGAGATTATACCTAACAAGGGTTATTTTTTATCAGATTGTTAGCTGATCCATCAGGTACTGAGGAAGGAAGAGTCAGGAGAGAAAATGTGGAAAATTTAGACCATCATAAAAACTCAGATCATTAGGGGTAGGCAGATAATTCAACACACATCTAGTAAGTGAGCACCTACTGTGTTCCAGGCACTCTAGATACATAAACTCTGAATCCTAAAAATAATCCTAGGAGATAAGAATGAGAAACATAACTTGCCCAGAATCACACAGTTAGTTCTAAGATACACATACATGGGGCGCCTGGGTGGCTCAGTCGGTTAAACGTCTGACTTCGGCTTAGGTCATGATCTCATGGCTCATGGGTTCGAGCCCCGCATCAGGCTCTGAGCTGACAGCTAGCTCAGAGTCTGGAGCTTGTCTTCGGATTCTGTCTCCCTCTCTCTCTGACCCTCCCCTGCTCACACGATCCCTCTCTCAAAAATAAAAACAAAAACATTAAATACACATACATGCCCTTAACTACTAAAAACTGAAGAGACTTGGTTTATTCATAGTGTAAAATCCAAGATCAGAGGGCACATCATTTAGAACTGGAAGAATCAAAGGGAATCTGGACAAATCTAGCCCTTTTATCCCCCAAATGGTTCAGTGTAGGGCCAGGCAAACTCCACCTCTTAAAGTAGCTTGTCCTAGGGCTTAAGGGGCCAAAGCCTGTTTAAGCAGGTCTGGTCTTCCATTGTCAGAAGTGTGTTCCTTTTTGTTTTGTACACTGTCAGTGTAATCGCCTTTGAAAGGACTTGGGTCCTGCTTAGCAAGTTCCAGTGTCCCTCTCAACTTCTGGGCAGTTCTTCTCCTGGTGCCCTTTAGGACTCCTGCATCAGAATCTTCTCTTCCTGAAGCCTGAGATCTGGGTCCTGGCAAGGAGATCTTTGGCTCAGACCTTGACATATACAGAAATTAAAACTTGAAAAGGAAGGAAGGAAGGAAGGAAGGAAGGAAGGAAGGAAGGAAGGAAGGAAGGAAGGAAGGAAAGAGAAAGAAAGAGAGAGAGAGAGAGAGAGAGAGAGAAAGAAAGGGAAAGAAAGAAAGGGAAAGAAAGAAAGGAAGGAAGAAAGAAAGAAAGGTAGGTAGGTTACTAATGTCCTATAAGACTATATGGACAGATCATCTTATAATTTTGGAGTACAGAGTGTTAATGTCCTAAACCTCTTACAAATTTGTATCAAAAAAGATAAATAACCCAATATAAAAATGATAAAGGATTTATACAAGTAATTCATAGAAAAATTACAAGGGACCAATAAACATACAGATTCTTGATCATACTCATAATAAAGGAAATACGAAATTAAAATGAGATACTGTTTTTTGCCTATAGGACCAAAATTATTTTTAACAATGCTTCATGTTTGTGAAGATGTGAGCCATCAGACACAGATGTGAGACTCTCACACAGCATTGTGAGAATAAAGTGGTACAGTGATTCGGCAATTTTGTTTATATGTGCACTGGTAATATCTGAGAGAATATATAAGAACATTGTTAGGCTCTGATGCTTCTGATAATTGGCCCTGAAGAAATTGGAGGAAAAACTGGAGAAGCCATTTACCCTTAGGGACTTTCAAATTAGTTGAATTATTTCTACCACTGTCATGTATTGCTTTTATAATTTTTTTATTCCTTTCATGTATTTGTTTTTTTTAATTTTTTAAATACTTTACTGCCAAGTTCGTTTCCATATAACATCCAGTGCTCTTCCCCACAAGTGCCCCCTCCATGACCATCACCCTCCTTCCCCTTACCCCCTCCCTCTTCAGCCCTCAGTTTGTTTTCAGTATTCAAGAATCTCTCATGATTTGCCTCACTCCCCTCTCCCTAACTCTTCCCCCACCCTTTCCCCTTCCCATGGTCCCCTGTTAGGTTTCTCCTGCTAGACTGGTTTTATAATTTTAAAAAGAAAAAATTTATATTTCAAAAATAACAAAGAAACTACCTATATTCTCTCAGTCTCCATAGGATTCATTGTCCTCACCTTCCAGAATAAGAAATAGTGTCCAATGACGTATATACACTAATGTTTTTCAATGGATTTTCCTGTACAGATATCCGTCAAGATTTGCCCTTCCTTAATAGTTGTCATTGGGAAAGACAATTCTTTATTTTTTTTGTCAGTATGGGAACAACCAAGAGCCAGAGCCTCAATTTGAAGAGTAATGGGCAGAGTGGAAAGGTGGGAAGAGGCCAGGGCTATGGGCAGCAGTGGCTGTTAGGAAGTGATGCTGTGTCATTGCTTTTCACATTAAAGCCCACAGATCGTTGTTGACTTGAGCATCTTCCTGATAGTACTTCCTGAGCCAGTCTGTGTATCCCTAATAACACCACCCTAAGGCTTACGTGTCCTTGTTTTCCCCCAGCTGGCTGTATAGGATTCTGCCTTCAGTTTCCCACAAGCCCTTTGAGTCCTTCGACCAAGGCCATGTCACTCACAACTGGGATGAAGTGGATCCCGACCCTAACCAGGTAAACTGGTCTTACGAACTGGAGCATACCAGGTATCCAAAGCCTTGAATATAAATATTTAAGTCAAACCTGGGTCTTTAAGAAATTATACACTTTGTAAAAAATAAATGCTAAAATGTGATCTTTTGCTCATACTTGGCTGGGAATTTTTGAATTGATTGTGCACTTGCATGAATGAGTATGTGTGTGTTTACACATACCCAGCTTTTAGTAATGAGACCAATCCAGTACTATAGTGGGCTGAGCTCTGTTTTTGTTTTTTTACCTTTGAGAATTCCAGGATATTCCCTTTGTCTCTGTGCTTGGGTACTTGTCACTGATGCCAGGTCTATAATGCAAGACATAAAACAAACCTGGGTTTGCATCCCTGCTCCTCTACTTACTCGCTGGATCTTTGAGCCATGTTGTTGCACCTGTAAACTGGGGTGACCACAGAATCTGCCATGCCGTGCTGTTGTGAAGATTATGTGAAAGAACAGGTGGGAGCTTGCTTCACACAGTGCCTGCCTGGCACACAGGAGGCAAGACCCATGACTCTGATACAGTCATATTGATATATTCACTTAAAAGCAGCAATAGTACATATAAATCTCAAGTTTTATATTCAGTTAAATTAGTTTTTTTTTTTTATGTTATTTTAGCACTGCTTGGATGGCTCAGTCAGTTAAGCATCTGACTTCTGATTTTGGCTCAGGTCATGATCTCGCAGTTTGGTTCACTTTGTGAGACTGAGCCCCACATGGGTCCCTGCCCTGACAGTGCAGAGCCTGCTTGGGATTCTCTCTCTCCCTCTCTCTCCCTGTCCCACTTGCATGCTCTCTCTCTCTCTCTCTTTCTCTTTCTCTCTCTCTGTTTTTTTCTCCTTCCCACAGCCCTAGGAAATCTGTGGCCTCTTCTTGGTTTACCAAGACATAAGGTCTGTACCTACCAATCCCCTTCTCCTAAAAGCTTAGATTTTTGTAGAACAAAAGCCAGAGTAACCATAGTCACTTCTGGTTTCCTGCTCTGCTCCAGCTCTTCCCTAATTATGGAAATCTCAGAGAACTGAGTACCTGCTTGAATGCTACTTACTTACAGAAAGGCTGGCATTCAGAGTGGAAAACAAAATGGAAGTTAACAAAAATTTAGCCATCTCACAGCCATTTTGTAACCGGGATATGTTGTCTGAATAACTGACTCTTAAACTTGTGTGAAGTTTAATGCATGTAGCAAATATCCTCCCTTGGTCTATTTTTGCCTCTCAGCATATGGGAAAGGTCAGCCCCTGCTCCAATCCCCATCCCTGCAGGCACCGTCCTCTGACAAGACCCAGAGCCAGGCTTTCCTCTTCTGCCCCTTTCCCCTTCCTCCAGTCAGGGCTCTTGTGCAGAATGCAATTTGCACAACCAGTTGGGGACCCCATCTCCGCCTCATCCTTGAGTTTCATCTGGCTTCCTAATCCAATCTCATTTGACCACTTTCTCTCCCATCCTCAGGTTAGAAATGCATCTAGCAAATCATCCTCATTTAACCATTACCTCACACCATCTAGTTCCCCCACTCATCTCAGAGAGCACCAGAAATCGGTCTAGTGAAAGTCACTGCTCATTCTCTGGGAGTCTACCTGATTCCTCAGTGGGTTACATCTCAAATCCTCTAGTTTCTCTCTTAGAGTTACAATAATCATGCTTGTTTGTTCTTGGCTAATAAGTAGACCTGATTATTTAATAATGAAACTCTTTCTGTTAGAAAATATAATGGACAGATACCTGTACTTTGGTAGGATTCCTGGTCAGGCTAAATAAATTAAACATTTAATATATACTAGTTTGGAAAAGTTGAGAGGGTATTTGGATCACAAGATGTTTCCCTATTCTTTTCTTCAGGCAGCACAGGGAACACCCAGTTAGGTTCCTGACAGTTGTCTCAAGCAGAGCCAAATTTCATATTATACAAAAGAACGGGGTGGTTGTAGAATTATCAAGTAAGACAAAAAATTAAGTGCAAACAGAATTATCTCTGAAAAATCTTTGAATCACCCATAAATTATAGGATACATGGTTTCGTGTATGCCGCCCTGTATGGTCATTCTTATGTACACTAAATTTGAGAACTAACTACACTACACTGAGTAGATTTAAAAAAGGACTGCAGGAAAAGGCCATAGGCAAATGTTTGGGAATTCAAATCATGGGGCCTTTATGATAACTGTCAAATAACTAGTGCTAAATACGGAGGAGTGGGAGGTTTCAGTGCCCCTGCCTGCTCATATCATCCACACCAGTCATCAAAGCCTCTAAAACCTTAATACAGCTTTATAGATTTGTTCATGGTTGTATGGACAACAGTGGGGCCGCACTTCTTTTATATAGTTTACTAGGGGTTGGGGGTTAGGTTTTAAGCCCAACCTTTAAGAAAAATGTGACAGTGATATATAACATTCTCAGTAGTCCTTTTATTAGACATTATTATTTCTATAACTATTACCGATACATTTTCTCTTTCTTTCTTTTTAAGTTTCTTTCTGTATTTTGAGAGAGAGGGATAAGGAGAGAGTGGGAGAGGGTCAGAAGCAGAGGGAGACAGAGGAACCCAAGCAGACTCCATGCTGTCAGCACAGAGCCCAACGTGGGGCTTGAACTCACAAACCCATGAGCTCATGGCCTGAGCCAAAGTCAGATGCTTAACTGAGCCACCCAGGAGCCCCAATTATTGATACATTTTATTTAACACAAATATACCCCATTATAGTGCTTATTTTGTGGTACAGGTGGCTTATCCATGGAAGGTAACTGCATTCTGATAGAATTTTTCTGGTTTTGTCTTGTTAAAAAAATAATATATACTTACAAAAATTCAACTGATGTAGAAATTAACAAAGTAGAAAATGGAAGTCTCTCATCATAGGTGAGCATCAAGAATGCCATCTCTGTATATTATTTTATTGTTTTATAACTAGTTAACACTTTGAGGGGAAAGTTGGAAACAACTGCATTAAAAAGTCTGAGTTAATGTAGAGGCATCAAAAGAGCTGCATCAACAGTTTCTGCTTGCTTTGTAGTAGATACTCAGTATATATTTGTTTCCTCTCCTGTCTCTGTGTTTCTCATTCTAGCATCCCTTTGCAATTCTCCTTGAACTTGTTACTTTTTCCTTGTTTTGAATTCCTTCAAACACAATCTCTATGGTGGCAACCGAATGAGTATCTTCTCCAGTATTTCCTCTTTTCCCATATGACCTGTGCTCACACACAGTGGAACAGCTGCGCCCCAGAACTCAGCAGTGCCTCTCTGAGCACCAGCTCCATCAGTGGTTTATCATCCTCTTGTTCTGTGACTTACCTCCCCTACCATCCTGCTTCCTTTGCCCTGATACATCCTAGCTGTTCATGCTACATCGATCTTTTTGCCTTTTCATTTATACCTTCTTGACAAGTTAATATCTCTTTCCAACTTTATGCGTCATTAATAACCACCGCAATCTGCATTCATCACTTTTCCCCTCTTATAACCTCTTCCAAATATGGACACTCGACTCATAAAGAAAGCCTGAGACAATTATAATTAGGTACCCATCTGACAGTCCTTCCCCATTTAAGTCTCTATTGTAGGTATGTCTTCACCTGTCACAGACCAAAATAAATAATTCATCAGCTTCACCAACTCCCCACATTAGTCATCTCTGAGAATTTGAAGACTTAAGAATTACCTAATGTTTCCTCCAAGAGAGCATCGTGGGATATGCTATCATCACTGTCATTTTTAATACCTACCCAGGAAGATTGAGGACAATGTACCTCAAGCCTTTATTCTCCCTTAGCATCTATTTAATCAATTGTCAAAGAATTAATGCAAACTCTTTTTGAGTGTACTTGGATTCAACCTGTGGACATAATCCATTAATCCAATCCATTAATATCTCTCATAAGAAATATACCTAATTTTGTTCAGCATGTGCCTTCTTCTAACTTTGAGAATCTCAGTATTTAACAAATAAATCTGCATCCAATTTAACTGTGATTTTGCAGATTTCAAATAGCATTCCTGAATCAACATTCCTCTTTAAAAATCCGAATCCTTTAATTTTTATCTTTCTTAATACTACATCCCTAACCTTTCAACTTTCGGAAAGCCAGACTGAAGCCAGTTAAGCCTCAGCTTAAGGAATTATCTCTTAGTTCTCAACCAGTATAATTTGGACCAAGTGATAAACACCTCATAGCTAATTAAAGACTAGACCATAAAATTTCCTTTGCCTCCAAGACATGCAAATTACCAAAAATGTTTCCAAAAACTATACCCTTCCAAAGTATTTGCTGTTTAATTTGTTAAATTATTCAGCTCTCACCATCCTAAAAGCCCCCTCTCTCCAAAAATGTCTTGGGTTTCCCACATCTTTTGGTTTTTGACCAAGTCTCTCCTATTCACACCGTACTTCTTGAGAAAGAAATCTAAACCCACCTTATCATTTTCACCCAGTCCTTAACTCTTTACAGTTCAGCCTGCCCAGACCACTCGAGTGAAACTATTTATATCATATATTTTATATATTTTCAACAACAAAAATGAACCCCCTCAGTAATATATTCAAAACTTACATAAAGTGTCAATGCCCAATAATCCCACCAACGCAGAGTTAACCACTTCTGTTTTGGTTTCTTTATTTACAGTTTTTTGGTTTTGTTTTGGGTTTTGGGGTTTTTGGGGGGTTTTGCGCGCGCTCCTGTAAATAAGACCTGGGGCCCTATGCAGCCAGAAGCCAAAAGTAATTGAAAATAATTCCAATCTTCATTTGCTTCTCTGGAGAGCGTTAAAGAATATCCAGTGTATGACCTATAAGAACTCTTGGTAAACTCCCCTTTCCCCAGTTTCCCCAGACTCCAGCCTCCTCCACCCAGCGTCCTCTCTCAACCGCCCTCCGAGCTCCCCAGCCCCACCCACAGCTGGTTCACAGCAAGCTTCCTCCTCCCCCTCCCTTCTGCGACCGGAGCAAGTACCCACAGAGTAGTCCCCGCCCCCTTTCCTAGGCGTCTCACGGGAAAGATAGATGTGCACGGTGAGGCTGAAGTTTACCAGACTGAGAGTGGGGATGGGCAAATCAGAAGTTTCCAAAGGAGCTGGGAAGCGCAGAGGAAGGGCTGTGAATAATCTTGTATTAATGCTGTTTATAAAAACCAGTTATACAGGGGCACCTGGGTGGCTCCGTTGGTTAAGTGTCCGACTTCGGCTCGGGTCATGATCTCGTGGTTCGTGGGTTTGAGCCCTGCGTCAGGCTCTGTGCTGACAGCTCAGAGCCTGGAGCCTGCTTCACATTCTGTGTCTCCCTCTCTCTCTGCCCCTCCCCTGTTCACACTGTCTCTCTCTCTCACACACACAAATAAATAAAACATTTTAAAAATCGGTTATACAAACAAACAAAAGGCAGAAATAGACCCATAAATACAGAGAACAAATCGATGGTTGCCAGTAGGGAAAGAGGTGGGGGACATAGACAAAATGGGAAAAGGAGGGGGAGATACAGGCTCCAATTATGAAATGAGTAAGTCACAGCATGGGGAACATAGTCAATGATATTGCAATAGTTTTGTATGGTGACAGATGGTAGCCACACTTACAGCGAGCATAGCATAACATACAGACGTGTCAAATCATTATGTTGTGCCCCTGAAACTAATGTAACATGTGTATCAACTATACTTCAATTAAAAAACAATCAGCTACATATATATCTACTATAACGAAAGTAATGCTGTAAGACAGTTTAACATTGTGTTTTTAAATTTAAACATCATATTTTGTGCTTTTTCCATGTCTTTTTAAACTCCTTGAGGATAATTTTTTAAAATTTATCATTTAAAAAAATTATTTATTTTTGAGAGAGAGAGAGAGAGAGAGAGAGAGAGAGAAAGAGCATAGGAGTTGCGGGGGAGGGGGGCAGAGGATCCAAAGAAGGCTCCGTGCCAACAGCACAGAGACCGATGCAACAGGTCTCAAACCCATGAACTGTGAGATCATGACCTGAACTGAAGTCAGAAGCTCAACCAACTGAACTACCCAGGTGCCCCGAGTATAGATAATTTTTTCAATATTTGTTTTTTAATATTTATTTATTTTTGAGAGAGAAAGACAACAGAGCATGAGCAGGGGAGGGTTAGAGGGAGAGGGAGACACAGAATCTGAAGCAAGCCTCAAGCTCTGAGCTGTCAGCCCAGAGCCGGACACAGGGCTCAAACCCATGAACCATGAGATCATGACCTCAGCTGAAGTCAGATGCTTAACTGACTGAGCCACCCAGGTGCCCCTAGATAATTTTTAATGTGGCATCATAATCCAATATATGTTTTTAAGATAATTCTCTATTGTCAGATACTTAGAGTCTTTCCATTTTTTACTATGATAAATCATTATGGTTACGTATAATCCTTGTCTCCTCAATGTCCCAAAGCCGAAAACAGTTGACTTTCTTCATTTCTTCCTGTACAGGCTCCCAAGATAGGCAATTAAAAGTCCTAATTTACTATCATATCTTTCAAACATTCCACTTTCTTTAATATCCCCTACCCACCAGCCATATTGGAACTTTTACTATTTCAGGGCAATACCCTAAGTTTTTCTTCCTTAGTATTTTATGCTCTTTCATCTACCTGGAATTTTCTCTTTTCCCCTTACAAATATTCACCATCCAAATCCCACCCATAATTTAAGATTAATCTCAAATACCACTTTATGCATTGATCCCTTTCAATATTTCCCAGAGTATTTGAGAATAATATCTATGTCTCCATCATCTTCATATGATCGGAACTGTTCAACACATGCCTTATTCCAAATAGTAGAATCACAAGCATTTGTTCAATTGACTCCCTGGTAGCTCAGATCCCATCATCTTGTAAACAGACTAGACTGCATTTTCCTAAATTCACTTACTGGTGTTTACCAATAGTACAGTGCACTTTGCTCCATTCAGCCCTTTGGGACAGCTTGCTGGCTCTTTTTAAAGTACATCTGCATCAACTTGCATTTCATTTCTTGGAACAATGTTGGAGCCTTCTGAAAACCAGATTATTTCATTGTGCATATCTTTTATTTTCCATGTATAAGAATGCTAAATAGACTCTGTGTCAGGAAATATCTCTGAGTAAATATTCCTGTTTACATTTCTCTTCCAAAGTCATTTCTACTTATCTATTTCCTTATTTTCCTATCAGAAATGCCCACACTTCCAGGGTCTTCTGTAATAGACTCCCAAAGGGCAGAGACTGTCATGTTTATCTCCAGCACCTAGCATAAAACCTGGCACCCATAGAGGTCCAATGAATTATTTGAATGAATTAATATAAGGGGCTTGAGCAAGAATACTAACACCAAAGAACCTTAGCAAGTTTTGGGTCCCAGGAGTGAGATCAGGCCAGGCAACTTAGCACTGGAGAAGCTGTAAATAAGGGTGAGATTGGAAGACCAAGTCTAAGACCATTAAAGGGAGACAAAGCCTGGGTTCAGAAGCCAAGCAGATCATGAACAGTTTGGGAAGAAAATCAAGATAGGGTGAGATTAAAGGACTCAGGGTGTCGGTTACTAAGAGAGACTGAGAGAATGTTGGTATCCATTCTTAGCAGAGAAAACTTTTCCAAACCATCACCATTATTTTGCTTCTAAAATAGAGATGACAATCAGGTGTCTCAGAAGGTTGTCATAAGAACTAAATATCATCCAAAAAATATTGAGTGACTACTCTGTTTCCTGCTCTACCTGAGGTGCTGAGTAATGGAGGTAATGCTCTTAGTTTTACATTCAAGGGCAAGGTCAACTGGGAATCCAGGTTTCTATTTATGAAAAAATGTCACTCAAATCCTATGAACTCTCATCATTTTTGTGGCTTCATGAAAGACCTTTGAAAGCCTAAATAACGTAGAGTAACTTGAATCCTCCTTACTTGTACTCTTGCCTATTATCTCAAAGAACTCCGTGGGCCTCTCAAAGCCTGATTTCTGTCTACATAAACCATGTTGGCTTTTCTATTAAATTACTAGATTTACTGAAGAATTCAGTGAGCCACTATTTTATTTTATTCACCCCCCCCACACACACACACACACCTTTCCTAGTCTGGACTAAAACTCACTGTAGTGTAATAGCCTGGGCCTCTCCTAGCCCGTACCTACTGCTAACAATTAGTTATACATTGTGATCACTTTAAATCTACAGGTACTCCAAAATTCTTAGATAGATGGTATAGTCTTCTAAAGATATGTCTACCTCTGGTCAGCCATTATTGTTGAGAATATCTAACTCATCCAATCTAGTTGAGTCCCAGGCAATTTTGGAGGGAATTTCAGTAAATCAAAGACTCTTAGTTGAAAGTGATACTCAGACATTCTAATCCAGTCCAACTCCTGATCTTCTGACTCTAGAAATATTGAGGTCAATTCTCTAATTTTCTTTTCATTCTTGAGCATGCATTTTAAATTTTGATAATTAAATGTTGCCACTAATTCTTTGTGTTTTCCTTTGGGAACCTTAAAACATATTTAATTCTGGGGCACCTGGGTCGCTCAGTCAGTTAAGCATCCAACTCTTGATTTTAGCTCAGGTCCTGATCTCACAGTCTTGAGATTGAGCCCTGCATCAGGCTCTGTGCTAGCAGTGCAGAGCCTGCTTGGGATTCTTCCTCTCTGCCCCTCCCTCACTCATTCTCTCTCTGTCTCTCTGTCTCTCTTTCTCTCTCTCTCTCTCTCCCTCCCCAAATAAATAAACTTATAAAAGCAACCATTTTTAAAAATGTCTTATTCTAGGGGCGCCTGGGCGGCTCAGTCGGCTAAGCCTCCGACTTCGGCTCAGGTCATGATCTCACGTTCGTGGGTTCAAGCCCCGCATCGGGCTCTGTGCTGACAGCTCAACTTCCGATTCTGTGTCTCCCTCTCTCTCTCTCTGCCCCTCCCCTGCTCATGCTCTGTGTCTCTCTGTCTCAAAATAAATAAAAACATTTTTAAAAAAATAAAAAATAAAAAAATTAAAATGTCTTATTCTAAATGTTTAATTCCTTTGATTCTTTTCAAATCATTTCTAGTGATCTCATTTCATGCAAGTAAAAGTTTATTTTCCAATAGAATTTAGAGAATACAGCTGCAAAATATATGAAGCAATGTTATAACTGAAAGGAGAAATAGATAAATTCACAATTATAGTTAGAAGCTTCAATATTTCTGTCTCAACAACTGATAGAACAGCTAGACAGAAAATCAGAAAGGATATGGAAGAACTGACGATTTCTCTAATATAAAAATTGCCTTACATTCTAGAAAAAGTTCTTTGGACTTTTAGAAATGTTTGCCAATTTACTATTGCCTGAATGTCATTTGACCCCAAGTAATATCACAAATATGCTTCAGTCTTATTATTTGACATATTAGAAATGTCCTTAGTGTCTTATATTTATTTATTCATAGATTCAATCATTCAACAGAAATTTATTAATATCCTCTATAGTCAAGATATTACATTAAGCACTATAATTGATTTCATTGTTTTTTAAATGTTTAATAATTAAATTCTGGGGAGGTATTTAGCAATAATATATAGTATGAATAAAATAAAATGTTAAGAAATTATAGGACTAAATCAATTAACAAGCATCCTTTATCACTTAAAGAAGCTCCTCTCTGAGGAGAATTCTGGAATTGTAGTTTCCTACAGCACCCCACTGCTACATGTAAAAAGAGATACAAAATCCAATGGGAGAAAATGACTTGACTGAGGCCACAGAATAAATGGAAACAGAGGCAGTAGCAGGATCCAGGTGTCCTCCCTGGCTCAGCCCCATCACAGCCCCTTTGGGCTGGCCTATGATCAGTGGGTTACTTTTTCACACCATGCAATTAAGCTCAATATCTGGCTTTAGCAGGAGATATTTCTACCCTCCACTTCATGGGTTCTTACTGTTTATCCTCTCCACAAATCTCCCTCCTCACACTCAACAACATATCACATTGAAGCTCCTGACACAAATCTCTAGCCTGAAGATCAAAAGCTGGCTACTTCTTGTTGGTACTGTGTTTACTAGAATGAGCTTGGGCTTTTATAATCCTTCATAATACATTGAATATAGATCTTGTGCAATCTACTGCCATCAGACCTAGCAGATAAATTATTTTTCCTTATACCGTCTCTATCATTTGAAGGGCATCATTCTGTGCATTAGGGAAGGTTCTTCAAGGTTACTATCTCATCTAGTATGGGGGCCCTGTTGAAGCCATGCTCCCTACATCATCATGCAGGTGCCTTTACACCTGTGTCCTCTGGCTCTCTACCCATGAATTGAGAGCTGATGTGCTACAGAAAACTGAAAAACTGACCAGCACAAATCACCCAACCAACTTCTCAACCTCTCTGGTTTCAGTTTTTCCCACTCACAAAAAAACAAAACTCCTCTTTGGAGGTTAGGATTTTATTTCTACCCACACAGGTATTTCAATTTCAATAAGATCTACAAAGTTGTTGTTTCAGTGCAACAAATCAGAAAGTTCCTCTAAAAAGATAGGAAAGTTCTTCTGTTACTGGAGTTCTATCTCTCCTTTCTCTTCTCTTTTCTTTCTTTCTTCCTCTCTTTCTTTCTGTTCTCTCTCTTTTTCTTGTTTTTTCTCTTATTTATTTCTCTTTTCTTGCTCTCTTTTCTTAGGTGTGTAAATCCTTATACTTATATTATTTAAACATTCTTACTATTTTGTAGCTGGCATGTTATTGCCACATCTGACTGAAGACACTCCAATTTAGTTGACTGATTGATTGGTTGACTGAGTGGACTTTTCTGAACATGATGCTTGGTTCAGCAATACGAGAATCACAGAATATCTGACTGGGTGTGCCAATTCTTAAACCATAGCTGCCCCATTAGAAGAGGTTTTATAAAATAAAGCTTTTATAAAATACTGAATAGATTCCGATTTAATTTGGTCTTGGGTCTCAAAGATCTTCTGTGTGACTCATGGGTAAGCAGGTTTAGAATCTATGGATAGGTCTAAAGGTTGCCCAGACAACCATTGATCTGATGGTTAAATCCCTTTCACTGGGAAATCTGAAATGACTCTTTGTATCCTTGGGACAAAGATGCTAGGTAGTCTAATCTTCCAGACAATCTTCCTGGGTATACAAACTCTGCACATTGCTACTGTAGAAGGAAGCAGCATGTAGTGGCTAGTAGTAGATCAAAACCTCCTCTCAAAAAGCTAGTGGTGCTTATCTGTGTTCCTTCCTGAAGTCAGGAGAATATCCTCCTAGGTCAGTGGTTTTCAACCAGGTAAAATTTGTCCCACAGATGACATGTGACTACATATGGAGACACTTTTGTTTGCGACAATTTGGGGGAGTGCTGCTGGCATCTAGTGAATAGCTGTCAGAGATGCTGCTACACATTCCACACTACACAGGGCAGCCGCCCACCACAAGGAATTACCCAATGCAAAATGTCGATAGTATCAAGGATGAGAAACCCTTTCCTAGATCCTTGCTTTCAGGTTCCCCCTCTTGCCCCAGGAAATATCATCTTTAATGGAATTAGTCCTAAACCTTTCCTTCTTTCTGAGGCATGATTTCAACAATGTCTTTCAAATCAACATTTTACATCCTTTCTAAGTAGTCCCCAAATGAGACAATCATGCTTTGCTTTTAAAAAATAAAGACTCCTGGGGCACCTGGGTGGCAGTTACATCAGTTAAGCCTCTGACTTCAGCTCAGGGTCTTGGGTTCAAGCCCTGCGTCTGGGTCTATGCTGACAGCTGGGAGCCTGGAGCCTGCTTTGGGTTTTGTGTCTCCCTCTCTCTCTGGCCCTCCCCCTCTTCCTCTCTGTCTCTCTCTTAAAAAAATAATAAACTTTAAGAAAATGATAAAAATAAGTAAAGACTCCTGCCTGAATGTGTATGTCAGAGAGACAGAATAGTCTCGATGCCTTTCCTTTCCCACTTGGCTGCCTTTCTGAAATACAAAATGAGCCGAGCCCCATGACTTAGCAGAGGCCCTGCCTCGCCTGCATTGACCAGGTGCTGCGGCCAGTGGAGCCAGCCATCGGGACGCAGGTCACTTCATGCGATGTCCTGAGGCTGCTCAGTTTATCAGCTGCCAGTCTGGCTGTGTCAGGCTTGCTGCCAAGTTGATTAATAAGTGCTGGGCTGACACTTTTAGTAGGTCCTAGACCTGCTGATTTTTCTCCCCCACTTCCTTAGATCATTTCGTTATTAAATTAAAGATTGTTGTGATTTAAACAGAACTGTCAGGTGGCCTGGAGACAAACGTGGGGTTTGATGTAGAAATTGAACCTTGGTACTGCCTTTACTAAATCCAGCCTCAGTTGGGTGCTTTTTCTTTCTCTTTAAAGAAGTAATTCAAAACTCCCAGGGCTGGAAGTAGAAGCAGAACCTTCCCCTGCAGTGTCAGGAGCCCACACAGAGAGGCTGGCATGCCAGGAAAGGAAGCCGATTATAAATAGCAGAAAAAGCAGCATCAGTCAAAACTCACTGATGTGCATGAGCAAAATGTTAAAGGAAACAAACAGCCTCTGAAATAAGAGGCAATGATCTTTTTTATTTTTTCAAATTAAAAGTGCTAAAGAATGAAAACAATATATGTACCTATAGGTTACACACACACACACACACACACACACACACACACACACTACATACACACAGAGAACCCAAATGAGATCCTTTGGGAAATAATGAGTAATTATTAATTTTAAAAGAACAGAACTACAAGTAGTCAGAGCCACACGGAAGAAACAGCTGTCCTTTTTCTGTGTAGTCAATGCTATTTGTTTAGAGAAACTATGATTTCCCCTTCTAAAATAATTGTCCCGTTATGTGTATCTTTTTCCAGCTTCGATGGAAGCCATTTGAGATTCCAAAAGTGTCTCAGAAGAAAGTGGACTTTGTGAGCGTAAGTCAACACCATCCACACCTGCCCTCTGCTCTCCTTTCTTCCCTAGTGAGTGATCCAGCCATTTTCAGGCCGAATGCCAAGTGGAAGCAGACTGAGAGGCAGGCGGCAGAGACAGAACCACCTGCCTCTGCTTTCGGGGCTGGCCGAGCGATGTCTTACTTACGGTACCGGTACCGTATGGCCCCTGACACCAAAGGGCACTGGTACGCTACTTACAACATCAGAATGGCCAGTGGAAATTGAACATTGACCTACCTCAGATTTCTTTGTTTTTGGCTAGAACAGGGGTTTCTTAGCCGTTTTCCCCCCCATGGACTCCTTTAATAGTCTGTTAAATGTTGTATTTTTAAATGCATAGAATAAGTTACATAAAATTACAAAGAAGCTGGTTATATTGAAATACAATGATACAAATATTAAAATAACAAGTTTGGTTTCATTTATAGTAACATATATGCTTCCTTATTAATGCGCTAAATCACAAGATCTATGAAAATATCTAATAACTATGGTTGTTAGAAGTATAAGCATAAATGGTATTCTGGAATAGCTAATGACTATATACTATAGTAAGAACTATAATGTGGTATAAAAAACCCATGATTTCTATCTATCAGTGAAAAGGTTACAGGCACTTCTAATACTTCTGTGGTTTGTTGCTTACATTCATATTAACTGAAGGAAATAATACATTTCAGAGATTAGTCAAAATGAATACATAATTTTGTCCCCAGACAAGTTTATGAACTTTCTGAAATGGACCCTTGGGCTAGAATAGCATCAACTCAAGCAGACACTTCTAGTTAATGCAATGCTGATCACAAGTTCTGCTTGGTAGTTATAAGGGCTGGGAGTATTGGAACACTTGTGCTCAGAGCAAACATCGTAGGGGGGAAGGAAGGGAGCTCAAAGAAGCCAGTGGAGGCCTTTACAGACCAACCTCAGCCCATGGCTTACTTAGGGAGAGCCCAGGTGCACAGCCATAAGTCAAATTGTTTGGATCATGCAAATTCCTATCTATATTCAGTGCTCCAAGCTCTGTGTAGACTCATCTAAATAGACCCCAAACTGGTAAACTGAGTTAAAATATAAAAATAAATCCCCCACTGTGGGTGAATTATGGCTATCTGAAGGAGCATAGCTCTCTCCTTTAGGCTTCCCATCTGCAGGTTTTGGGCTGAGAGTTTTGAGAAGGCCCAGGTGTTAAGGTTTCTTGGACTGTGGATTATCAGCAGAGAGGATTACAGTTGGTCAGAATGCTTCCTCTTCCCAGTTCTGGAAAAAATAGGGCTGACCCTATGTATAAGCACAGGGCTGCCTACATGGTAAGGCATATTTGAGGGGCATTAATGTGGAAACTTTCCTCCCTAGGCCTCATAGGTGCCTAGTTTTACCTCCAAAAGAAACTCTCCTCTAGACTAATCTTAAGCACCAAACTGATAAAATACCAAGTAAGGTCATCTTAGCTACTGAGAGTTCAGATCTAGGGCCATAGCTGGCATCTAGGGTGAACCACCGCCTACCAAACATAAAACAGTAAATATTAGGCTCTCCAGAGGCAGGCTGGACCCCAAATGTCTCACTTGTCCCACAGGGCACACCCTAGTAGAACCTTGCCTCATGGCTCTCAGGGACCAGGAGGAGGGCTGGCCTCTTAAATAATACTCATATTCACCCTTCCTTCTCCTGCGGTCTCTCCCAGGGCCTGCACACTTTGTGTGGAGCTGGAGACATGAAGTCTAACAATGGGCTTGCCATCCATATTTTCCTCTGTAACACCTCCATGGGGAACAGGTAAGTGGCTTAGTGCTTGGGCAGAACATCCTCATTCCCTAAGAGCTATTGGCCAGAAGGTGAAAGCCAGCTTGTTGTTTTATGTTATTGTTTTTTCTCCAGAGCAACATTGATACACATGTATTAATAAAAATAAGTGAGCACTTCAGTCTTGACTAACTCTTGTAACATAAACAAGAATGTCACATAACGATGCAAATAGAAGAGAGACGGTGGGCATTGGGCAGGGGAATAGTCCAAGAGGCACTTTGACTTTAACCAGGTTTGGGTCAGAATACCTCTAATTTCTTAAAGTTCCCCAGGGCTGTTCTTGAATCCAAAGTCATACTGCATGAGAAGCCATTAAGGGCCACAAGCTGGTGGTGGGTCAAGCTGACAGACTTTGGCTCCAGCTAATAATTGTGCAAACTTAACATTCCTCAATAGAGGAGCTTACATATTGGAAATTTTTAACCAGAAAAATACATAAATGGCATTCTGCCTTTTCGTGGGGAAGCAGAATTTCATGGCCATTTTTCATGCTACCTCTGTAAACAGAATGTTATATCCAAACCCAATTCCATTCTTCCTGGCTGAGTAATCTTGGGCAAGTCATTTAAATTCTCTGAGCCATGACAAGTCTCTGAAGATGTGTCTTTGGGTCTAGCCTCATATCATTCCACTCCTCTCTTTTCACTTGAGCCACAGTAGCCTTCATACAGTTCTTTCAACCTGCATGTGTTCTCCTGCCTCAGAGAACTTATTTGTATGCACTGTTCTTTCTGCCTAAAATGTTCTCCCCATTCCCCAAACTCTTGCCTAGATAATTCTTCCAAATTTCAGATCAAATATCTCTTCTTCAGGGAAGCTTTTGCTGACTCCTCACATTAGATCAGGTTCATTATTCTTCCATTCCCCTGAACTTGACTTTCATAGTGTCATGACAGTTGTGATGATACAGTTCTGTAATTATTTGATTGCTCTCTGACTTTCTACTAGACTGTAAGGTGCATGAATGCAGAGATTGGGTCATTTTACTCACCAGTTTATACCCAGAACTGAGACTGGCACATGGTGGGTAGTAAACAATTTTATGGTGTGAGTTAATTTGTCTGGACAGTGTTAAAACTGAAGATCACAGGAATTATTCTTTATGTTTCAGATGTTTTTACAATTCAGATGGTGACTTCTTGATTGGTAAGTTCTGAAGATTTCACCATGAATTGGTCCTCGACTACTACTACTGTAGTAGACCCCAAGCTACTTGTCTATTTTATACATATTATTTTCCTTTATCCTTCAGTCTGTTTTATGTAGTCCAGTCTGCAAACTGAGGTCTAGAGGCCATTGGTGGTCTGGAAAAGATTCCTGGTGTACCTCAAAGCCCCTACTCTATTTCATGGTCTCTGTCTTTGCCTATTCTTCTGGGCCTTTCTAACATCAGGAATCTGGCAACTTAAAGGAAATAAAGAGTAATACCAACCTGTGATTAACTTACCAAGATAACTCTTATTTTGCCTTCAAACCCATCCAACAATAGACCATCTGTCATTGATATCTGCAGTTTAAATATAAATTTTCACGATGATACCTAAAACAGAATGTCTACTAGAGATTTTTTTTGGTCTGCCCATTCTATTTGATGGTTTCAGTATTGATCATTTGAATCAACATTTTGGTGTCGACATCAGATATGCAAACGCCAGACTCTTGCTGGAACTATCAGAAATCAATGATTTTCCATCCTATTTCTGCTGCCCTTTTTGGTCAATCCACAAAACTGTGCCTATACAAGTGTTTTTCTTGGGACTCAAAAGTAAACAGAGGCAATTTTTTTTCTTTCACTTTCTTCTAGGTAGTAAAATCGCTAACCTAAGTTGTCAGAATATACATTTCCCTCCATGAGACTCAATAAAGCTCTTTTCTTTTGGAATGAAAATCAAGGGCAGCCCTTGAGCCTTTTGCTTTTCATGAAGTGGTCCTCACATGGGAAGAGTTGCTCACTGCTGCCCTATCTCTTTTGTTAGTTCCCCAGAAAGGGAAACTTCTCATTTATACTGAATTTGGCAAGATGCTTGTGCAGCCCAATGAGATCTGCGTCATTCAGGTTGGTGATGTGTCCCCTCTCCCTTGCCTCTCCCTAATTTGGGAGTAATCAGATGTTGCAGCTGCTGTTATTTCCAACTCTAAAATTTCTTGGTGGATCGTGTCTGTGCAAGGAGAGGGAGTTTTAGTCATGCAGAAGGCTCTTGTGCAGAAGGGTAAGCAGGCTTGGGTTCCTGATTTGTTTTAAAATAAGGCACAATCACCAAGCAAAGAGCATTGTCAATTTGCTTTCCTAAATACTTATATATACTTTAGACAAGGTTCTGTTCATATGGATTGGGGGAGGGGGTGCAGTGAAGATTAATTTCTTTAAAATGTGGCTATATCAGAGCACTGGGATCTCTGAGTCCAATGAGAGATTAGACTAGAATTGGTTTGGGTCACAAATATGATTAAGAATTATATTTTTCATTCTTGTTTGCTTGTTTTGTTTTAAGCAATTATTTATTTATTTATTTTTAATTTGTTTCAGTTTGTATATATTTATTTTTGAGAGACAGAGAGCATGCAGAAAGCAAATGAGGGAGGGGCAGAGAGGTTCTAAAGTGGGCTCCATGAGGACACCAGAGGGTCTGATGCAGGGCTTATACTCAGGAACCATGATGTCACGATCGGAGTCAAAGGTAGATGCTTAAGTGACTGAGCCATCCAGATGCCCCTAAATTTTTCGTTTTAACTCATCTTTGAGCTGGTCGCCTCTCAAACATTCCTCAACAGACTATAGCTTTACTTTTGCATGTGGGACTGGCTGTGGCTCTGGGACAGCTTCTTTATAGCTACAGGTATGATTTGGGAGTGTTCACCAGTGTCTGCTTCCCATTCCAGAGAGGAATGCGGTTCAGCATAGATGTCTTCGAGGAGACCAGGGGCTACATCCTCGAGGTCTACGGTGTCCACTTTGAGTTGCCTGACCTGGGACCGATTGGTAAATCTTCCCTACAATCTTTTAAGCTCCCTTGAGAGATAGGTCAGATAATTTCATGAGAGTGACATATCCTTCTCCCCTCATTATTTCACTCAAATTTCAACTCTCCTCTCTAGACAACTTCTCTAGACCAAGTGTAGTTGAGAATTTCAGAAACCTATTAGAACTCCCTAAGCAACCCCAGACATTTTTTTCAGACCTCTAAGTTCAGGGATTCTGTGCCATGGCTGACTCAACTGATGAAATAAAATCATTAATTAGCTCATCAGTGTATCAACCCATCAGCTTGGCTCTATGTTGTGCTGACGGTAATGACAGGAATCTTTTCAAGGGTTACAGAACCCTCTTCACATAAAATACATACATAAAAGTGAACAACCAAAGCCAATCCATTATAAATTTCTCTCTAGAGTAGAGATATATAGACCATTGGAGAGCAGACAGTATATAATAGATTTCTGGTTACACAGTGTATACCCTGAAGGATGTAGAAGTTTGGGTTACTGGGGGGCCAAGCCACCAGGAACAGCTTTACAGAAGAGATGAGATTTGACTAATCCTTGATGAAGAGTTGAGAAAACATAAAAGGAAAGGGAACTGCTTAAACAAAAACATACATGTGAGAATGAGATTTGTGAGTAGGAGAGAGATCATTTTCTTAAGTCAGTAGGGTGTGTGTAGATGATAAAGTAGGGGAAAGCTATAAAAACAGCAAGGGCTATACTCCTATGGAAAGGACACAGGCTGATGGATGGATAGTCTACTCAGCACATCCCACAAAATCTGCACAGCTAACTCAGAAGTATGAAGGAGCTAGAAACCACAGCCTCTAAGAGGCAGATTAAAACTTTCAAAAGTGAATCAAGGTCCCCACCCCCGATTCTTCTGGCAAACTGGAGGCAGGAGATGCAGGAGAGAAGTGAAGGTGGTAGGAGGAGTTGTTCTCAAAACATCTCTTGGAGTTAAAGGAGGGGCTGGGGAAATGGGCCTTTGGTTTCATCTTTGGAATGTTTGCTGAAGGTGGTGGCCACACCTCCCAGTTCTTCCTTTCTTTGTCAACAGCTTTTTTAGAGCAAAACAGGACAGGCCAGCATGTGCCTTCTGGTCACTACCCTGGGGAGATCCAAATAGTCAGAGGAAAGTGGGAGGCAGCAGAGAGGCAGCTGGAGCCACGGTGGGCCGTCTGTCATCCTGTTCACCACCCGCTCTTCCCACTTCAGTCTGGCTTCCTGCTGCTCTACAGCCAGCATAGCCTCCAGGTTCCATGGAACATGTACCCTCTGGAAAATATATATAATTTACTAACCAGCTGGGGGTTTATATTTTTTAACCCCAGGAGCTGAAAATGATAAAACACTCCCCAGGTCTCTCCTCTCAGAGTTAAATTATGTTTTTGCACTTATACTTTTTATTTTTGGTCTTTTGATTTATTTTCCTTCTCTGAAGGGAACACTCACTCCTAAGCAAAGGTAAACAGGCAAGTCCTGAATACTTTTTCCCTGAGTGGCAGACAGATTTGTCAGGCTGGAGAGCAGTTCTGCAGACTTGGATTGATTCTGAGTTCTGTCTGAGGAACAAAGGTATGCCTGGGGCAACAGTATGTAACCCTTCCTTACTGGGGTCAAAAACTGTAGATGAGTTCTAGAAGCATCATGGTTTTCATGAGAGAAAAGTTCTAGTATTCTATCAGACTTTCCCTTTGCCTCTTTTCTAGCCTCATCCTCTCCACTCACCTGTAGTGATGCAATAACACAGGTCACATGGTTGATAAGCCATATTTACTCTACAACTTTAGGAGGTGATGCTGGTGTTGATGATGATGATGATTTTCATGAATCTTTTTCCTAATCTTTTTCCTAATATTTTACCTTCCTTTTAGGAGGTAAAAGGGCACCAGACTGAGATTCTAATGAGCATTTGAACAATGAAAACAAATTGTGGAATGGCTTTTGACATGGAAGAGAGCCTTTCTTTTTGTGCAACTGTAGGCATCTTTCCTATATGATTTCACAAGTGTCTAAAGGACTTTTGGGTTGCTGTGTTATAGGAGCCAATGGCCTGGCCAATCCCCGTGATTTTTTGATACCCATTGCCTGGTATGAAGATCGCCAAGTGCCAGGTGGCTACACTGTGATTAATAAATACCAGGGCAAGTTATTTGCTGCTAAACAGGTAAAGTAAGAGGGTTGGAAGACAGGAAAGGAATATTAAGCACCTACTGATTACTAAGGCCAGTGTTAAGTACTTGACATATATCCTTTCATCTTTACCATACCACTAAGATATTACAAATAAAGTACTATTTGTCTCATTTATAGTCATGGAAAGAGGGTGACAAATAATATTTTGAATGTCATAGTATATGGCAAAATAAGCATTAGTACCTACATCTCTTTGACTCCAAAGGTCATGCTCTTTCTATTCACCAAGCAATAAAAATCCTGGAAATATGTAGATCTTTATAAAAGGCATATAAAATATAATATACAGGCAAGACAGTTTGTTCTAAAAAGAGAAATAAGTAAACAAGCAGGTCATCCATGATTTATATTACCGATATCCACCATATTTCAAATACAAGCCATGACTGGTACAAAACAAGTAGAACTCAGTTCGTTAGCTTGACTTAGTTTTCACCACCAGCCTTGCAAACTCAGGAGATAAGCAAAGGTTTATTTCTTATTAGAGATATATTAATAAATAATAACATAACATGTAATCTATAATATACTAGATATATCATAGTATTACTTAATATACTGAATATATATTAGCAGAAGGTAATCATATAAATAAAATAATCCAAAGATTCTTCTGTTTACAATTATTTATTAGCATTATTTTTGCCCATTTGACATACTGCTTATATTTTTCAAGGCATATTATTTTCCTTGGACAGCATCTCAAGGGTATGCTAATCCACAGAGGCCAACTAGTTTGGCATTTAAAATTAACCCCTGAGAGTTAATTGCCTGCCTTATTGACACATTGTCACCTTCATTTTGTCTGGGTCAGGATTTCTCAGAATGTGGTTAAGAGACCATTTGCTTTAGAAATTCTGAAGGAGGCTTGCTTAAAGTGCAGATCCTTCAATGTTACTCCAGCCTGGAAAACATGGTAACTTCTGGGAACGGAGTGTGGAAACCTACGGTCATTTTAAGCATGTTCTCCATATTATATTTCACATACAGTTGTGAGAGAACCATCATTCTAGAGGCAGCCAGCAGCTCCATGGGTTCCCACTTTCCAAGCGGGCTCTGTGCTGCTTATTCCCTGTGTGAGTTCCCACACCGATCCATTATCCCTTCTCTGCCATGACCTGTCACCTGAGAGGTTGACCTACATGGGCTCCCTAGCTGGCTTTTGGTTGGGTTCAACCATCAATAGGTACTCATAGGAAATTGGAGGGCAGGAGAAACGACAAGTTGGGGTTTTCTTCCCCTGCTTCTTCCTTTGTTGGGACTTCATCCCTCCATGATCTCAGCTCCTGTCGGGTAGCCTTTGTGGTGTGTTGGTGCCTATTCATACTGTCATGCAAGGGCTGATATACACATTCTTGCCAGCTTTGTGTTCAGCAACATCATGTTAGTACCTCAAAAATTATCATGGTGAGAGTATTTATATCCCAGAAATTAGCAAATGCTGTAAAACAGAACTTTTAAACTTTCTTCCAGAGAGGCAATTGTTAAATATATACCAGCACACCACTGAGTGGCCCCTTCTTCATGGTTCTAGCTCTGGCTGGAATCCTATAACATCTTCTTCCCATATCCTAGGCCTAGGAATGGCAATATTGTCCCACTTTTGCGAGACTCAGAAACCTCACCATCTCTAGTCCGTTCACTTAACTCTAATTATATCCTTCTGAGTAGTCCCTTCAATAAAGTCTTTAGAACATTCTGCATTGGATTCCGTTTCCAGAACAGATGCATAACTGCAGTGGGGACTACCTTCCTGTAACAGAGCACCGGTCCTCTCCTACTCCATGAACATCACCTTAGGATTGCTCTGGAAACTCAAATCCTTGTGGCTGCAACTCTTAGAACCCTTCTCCCCCTCCTGCACTCACCAACCCAGGAAGTGTGTATACCAGAAGCTCCTCTAGGTAGCAATTACCTGGAGAGCATTCACAGCAAGTGCCTGCCTGCCCTCCACACCAGGAAACCCAGACAGTGGCCCAGATTGTCTGAGAATTGCTGACATGCACAGATTCTCACAACCGTGTTAAAAATTGTTGAAAAGACACTACTTGGTGAATGCACTGTGCTTCTGCTGCACATGTGATCTGAGGCAGCTGCAGCTTATGAACTGGAAAAATAGGGTTAGTGGCTAAACAAGGGATAGTTGGAAGGCACGTGAAGCAACCACAACATGACTCAGGGTTATACTTCTCCCAAAGGATGGTATTATTAGATTATGCAAACAGAATCAAATCAAGAGAGACAGTGATGCCAAGTACAAACTGTGGAATCATAGCTACAAAAGCATTAAGTACTAAGATTACCCTTTCCTGCTTTTTTTTTTCTTTGTGTATGATCAGGATGTCTCCCCATTTAATGTTGTGGCCTGGCATGGAAACTACACCCCCTACAAGTACAACTTGGAGAACTTCATGGTCATTAACTCGGTGGCCTTTGACCACGCAGTAAGTCTGAACCATGGAGAAGCCTGGCAATAGGGCAGCCCTCGGGTGGGAGGGGGTCCATAGTAGTCCCCTGATGTTCACAGATTTAACATTTCCAGTGTCACCCTTGGAAGCCCAAGATATAGTCATTCATCATTTTGCTGACAGGAATTTGAATCATCTGCAGTAAGTCTTTGGTGAAGGAGTAAATAACAAGCTTATGGGAAAGCCACACTTGCCATGTAACACTGACCCTTGAACACAGCTCGGTTCTCACACAGAGTATCACAGCAACTCCCATAAATGCCTAAAAACTTAGTTTCTCCTTGGAAAACGTACCCCCAGAAGAAAACCACCTGCTAATGTTAGTGATAAAGTGATGGGAAAAGAACATCTCTGGATTTGGAAAGTTCTCTGTCCTGCTTACAAATGCTGAGTCTGCTTGGTCCAGCTGCCTATTCCAGTGCCTCCATTCCTGTCTGTTTTTAGCACTGATGGAGCAGACAGCCCTCTTCTAAAGTTCCTCAGAATGTTCAGTGCTTGAATTTAAACCAAGGAATTCTAAAGTGTGAACTTGGTCCTATTTTTCACTCAATTAGAGACCCACAAATAGGCCCCTGATCTACAGGGCAAGTCCCCAAGACCCCACATCCATGATAAAGTGCTAGCTTTGAGATCCTGAGGGAAAGTTCATTTTGCAGCCTAGTTTATAATAGATTATCTTAACCCACAAGCTGGAGGGATAATTAGAGCCGAAGCCAGAGAACCAGTGACAGAAAGATTACTCTGAGCCAGTTCAGCTTTTCTCTAGGGGGACAAAACTACCTTTCTGAAGAGCAACAACTCGTAACAAAACCAAAAGGGAAAAGAAAATGAGGCATCAAGCTGAAACAGCATGAAAAAGGATTCCAAGACACTAATAGATCTTTATTTGAGCCTCACTACCTTTTCTTTAACAGTTTCAGATCGTTTCTCATGACGAATGAAGAAGTCTAAAGTCTCGCAGCAATAGGGTTGGGTTTTTGGCTTGCCTTTGCATAGTTTCAATCTCTTTACTGCTGCCACAGTTATTTTTTCAAAATCCAGGTCTGGTCATTCTACCACTGCATTAGAAAACCTTTGCAGCCTCCCTGTGGTTTAGGATCATTTGAGCTCTGAAGCATGGTATCTGATGTTCTCCACCATCTGGCCCTGGACTCATCTTTCCAGTACCAATTCTTAGTTAGCCCCTCTCCCCTCTGCCAATGCACCCTGGGCTTTAGCTTCCTTGCCTCTTAACAAAATCTCTATGCTCTTTGACGTCCTTCATGTTTTCTGTGCTTCAAATGCCTTTTCCTCTCTTTCCTTCCTTCCATCTTTCCTTCCTCCTTCCCTCCTTTTTCTTTCTTTCTCCTTTCATTCCCCAGATGCTCCTCAAATATCACCTCCTCGCCGAAGCCTCCCCTGGTCCTCTCAGGTAGGTAGGCAGTCTCTGTACTCCCTTGGGTTTCTATTTATAAAGCTAGATTGCTCTTGCTAGGATTAGTTGTTCATGCACCTGTTTTATTCCTTCAGCACTCCTCCACCATTACCACCACTAGTAATGCTAAAGCAGCAAGGAATAGATTCTCAATCATCTTTGAATCCCAGACCCTAGAATGCCTTGTGAAAGCAAACATGATCATTGATTTCAATTAAATTGAATCTCAATCTTTCCATTGTAAGATTTTAAAGTTATTTTAAAACCATGATATTGTTCCCCCCGACACTACCATCATCCAAACTAGTGATGTAAGTGGTGAATTTTAGACCCGAGAGTCAAATAAGGGTAAGAAACCAATGAAGATACTGTTTGGAACCTCTGTGAGGCCCCCAATGAGAAGCACATTCTATTTCTGTGCTAAAAGCTGGATACTATTTCTATTTCCACCTCACTCGGAGCATCTGTTCTGCTGAGAACTCCCTGTGGCACATCCCAGATCTTCACCCTGACCTGAGGCTGGGAGGCCAGCACAACTGGTTCTCAGACCAGCAGGGTAACGCTTGCATGAAACGGGGGCCCAGCAGGATGAGAAGGCAGCTCCAAAGCTTCTTAGCTGGTGTTAATTCATTTTGCTTCATGCACAGCAAGAAGGGAAAGTCAGATGAGTGATTACTGCACCTCATCGACAAGACCAGAACTCTTAGCCTGGCCTGTGTGGTTTGATCAGAAATTAGAGCATCAACTCAGAAACCCCTTCCAGTGTGGGGGACATGTGTGCCATTGAGCAGTCACCTCTCTTATATCGGGGGCTCAGTATCTCCCTGTGCTTTCACAGGACCCATCCATCTTCACAGTACTGACCGCCAAGTCTGTCCGCCCTGGGGTGGCTGTTGCTGATTTTGTCATCTTCCCACCTCGATGGGGGGTTGCTGATAAGACCTTCAGACCTCCTTATTACCACAGTAAGTCTCTCTTTTCCCAAGCCACATTGGAAACCAAAGAGACAGCAAAATAGTGAACGTTACCCATTGGGAATACCACTGAAGTGTTTCCAGACATCATGCTCTGGTTGGCCTTCAGGATCCTGCTCCCTGAGGTCCAGCGCTGCTGCCCAGAATTGCAGCTGCTGAAACACCACAGACTTCTGTGGAGATGGCAGTGATATGTTGACTCTGAGAACGAAGTAATTAATGCCTATGGCCCAGTTTCCCTGGCCCTGAGAAGAGGCAGAAAGGCTGATAAAGCATGAAGCAGGAAGTTTCTTTACATCTCAGACTCTTCTTTTGTGGGGAGAGAGAATGGTGGATGCTGTTGGTTATTTTGTTGTTTTTGGAAAGCTCTTAATCTAAGTCTGACTTGAAAGCCAATAAAATATGCCTTCTCCAATTATTTTGGTGGGATGAAATAGACTGCAGTCCACACTAGGGAATGGACCCCATTCCAAAAGCGATTTCTGTGGAGTATTAGTTGCCTAGAAGAGAACTTACTAAATCTATTATTTTTGTTTTATTACTATTATTACTAGCAGCTAACAATTATTAACCATTTTCCATGGCTGTAAGTTCCTTATGAGTATTAACCCACCTAATCCTCAAAACCGTTATAAGAGGGAGGTAATATCATTATTCCCTTTTTTCAGAAAGTGAGACTGAGGCATAAAGGATTAAATAATTAGGAAAAATTGAGTAACTTGCTCAAGGCCCCACATCTAGTTAAGTGGTGGAGTCAGGGTTTAATTGAAGGCAATCTGAATCCAGAGCACACAAACACTAATTACCAGTAACCGATGTGCCTAGCACAGTGCCCAGCACACAATATGCCTCTAATAAACATTTATTTAATTAGTAAGTGCATCACCAAGAATGAATAAGGTATTTCATGGCTATATTTAATGAAGCTGGCATTTTAAATTGTGCAATAGCTAGCTGTAAATCCAACCTAAAAGGCCAATGTACAATTCCACTTCCTGGAAATTGCATTTTTGTACATAAAGTTCTGGAAAGACTGAGGTACATTTCAGCTAGAACGTTTTTGTTTTTGTTTTTTTAGAGTTTATTTACTTATTTTTGAGAGAGAGAGAGAGAGAGCAAGTAGGGAAGGAACAGAGAGAGAGAGAGAGAGAGAATCTGAAGCAGGCTCTATACCCTCAGAACAGAGCCCTATACAGGGCTCTACCCCTCAAACTGTGAGATCATGACCTGAGCTGAAGTCAAGAATCAGGCAGTTAACTGACTGAGCCACCCAGGCACCACACAGCTGGAACATTCTTAAAAATAAATCTCTTTCCTTAGTCAACCTCATGGCCTTCTTTATATATAAGGTTCCTCTCTGTACGTTCCAGCTCCCAGGTACCTCAGCTCAACAAGATATAACAGTGCACTGAATGTGTAAATTAGGCATTTATAGAGGGTGGAGAAGTAGGGCCTTAAGGATGAAAGAAAGCCATTTTATGGTCAAATTCCAGCACCACCCTTTTCAGGTGACACCATTAGGGTAGAGAAAAGGATAAAATCATTAACCACCACATGGATACCAAATACTTTGTCAAAAGAATCAAAATAAACTATCATCTTTTCTGAAGACTATCAAGGCTATCACAGGCCCTGACTGTTCCGGACGTTAGTCTCCTACAAGACCTGCTGCCCAGAACTGCTTTAGCCTAGCCTGTACCTCCAATGCTAGTCCTTGGTAATTCGCTATTGCACAGATTTCTTGTGTTGAGGCTGCTGTATGTACCTGAGGCGGTAGTTTCCAAAGTTTTATCTATGTCAGTGTCACCTGGAGGGTTTGTTAAAACAGATTCTTGGTCCCCACCCTCAGAATTTCTGTTTTAGTAGGTCCAGGGTGGGGCTTGAGCATTTGCCTTTGCAACAGGCCCTCATGTGATGCTTATGCCACTGTTCCAGGAGCCACACTTTCAGAACATTAGGGATATAAAAATCACTTAGAGTGCCTACTTAAAAAAAAAATGTATCCCCCAGCACCCACTCTGGGAGAGTATAATTAGTTGGTTCTGAGGTAGAACCTCAGAATCTGCATTTTGAATTAGCAAGTCAGCAAAACCTTCTGAAGCAGAAGGTCCACAGGTCACATGTTGAGAAACACTGGCCTATGGCTTATCTCCCCACCCAGGGAGAAGGATAATAGAGGGATCTAACTTAGACGTTTGCTATTGTGGTACAGCTCTCCAGCCACTCCTGGACTTGGGTTTGTAGTTCAGCCTGCCTGAAACAAATGACCTTGTGAAATGCCTCTTATACGTTTTGAGACTCTCAAGTACATTTGGCCAGAATAGATATATATCAGAAAGGTATGGTTGCCTGAGTTAGAAAACCACAGAACCCCAAGTTAAAAATTATTTTTTCCAGAGATATTGAAACTATTGCTTTAACAATATTATCAAAATCTTTGCTACTTTGATCTGACTTTATAGGAGAAGTGAAGAATTATTTCTGTAGAAATATTGCCTCCAGTCTTCTTAATGTACTTTAGTCAACTGGATTCAGCATTAATCAGAGAGGCAAGGTCTACCCTCCCTGCCCTTTGAAATACAGAAAATGATATAGAAATGTCATCACCAAAGTCATTGCTACCTAAATTCATATTCAGATCAAAGCTGATTCTGTATTGCTTTCTTCTTAAAATTAAGCCATGAAGGTGACCCTGAGGACACATACTAGATTGAGGAGTGTGACAGCATATTTAAGTCATGAGCAGAACTGCTTTTAAAATATAGACACTTTATGCTTATAGTTGCTTCTTTTCCTCTACTTCTGCTTCATGGAGAAATGAGCAGAGCCATGATCCAGGTCTTACCTTTTCTACAGGGGCCTGCAGCAGAATTTTGTTTCCTAGGCAGGATAAAAATGACTGCTGAGTCAAAGACAGAAATATTTTGGCACTTGGTTATACTTTACATGTAGGGAACTTATCATGCCAAATGTCCAGCTTTGCAAGGGTTGCCAATGCCAGAGCTCCCTGCTCTGTTCACGATCTGCACTCTCAGCACTGTCACAGAATGAACTGTGAAAGTAACTGAGAGGGGCTATTTCTTACTCAACTCTCTCACAGAACTTAGCACAGTGTCCAATTATATATGTGGGATAGACCTATAGGCAGACAGATGGGATGGGGAATGGACAGATTGATGGGTAGATGGGTGAATGGATAGAAAGGCACTTAAATTTGCTCAGGTGTTGTGTTTCTTTAATTCTTGCTCTAACTATATTGCTGTTTTGCTAAAGAAGTTTATTTCAATAGAAACATGATTGAAATAGGAGGAACATGGTGAGTTTTTGTCAAATTTTGTTGACTCCTGAGAGCACAACTAAAACCAATGTACCATACTTATATTAAAGAAAATTTCCATTTAATATGAGGGAACTTTCTATCGCCCAAAGCTTTTCAATATTATGGTAGGTTGCTTTGTTGAGTAGAAAATTTCTATTCACAGGAGACATGCAAGCAGACCCCAGGAAGTAATGTGTCAGGAATGACATAGAATATTCTTCTGTCCTAGTGATCCTTTCCAATTTTAAAATTTTAGGATTCTATAAAGAGAATATCAATGGAAATAGAAAGAAAAGAATGAATCTCAGAGGCATTTTAGAGAGTGGAAAATAAGATGATAGACAGCTCCAGAAGACACTATTTGTTAGACTATATAGTACGTAAGGACTGGTTTTTACAGATACTAAGATCCTTTCACACAGATTATCATTTGACAATAAACTCCAAATCCAACATTCTTTCCATTATATGACCCTTTCATCAAAACACACACACATACATACTCCGTTACAGTTTTCTGGATTGGGAACTAGAAATATGGTGCTACCATGTACTACTGGGGGACTATTGCGGAGAGGATCAGATCAGATGTGGGAAAGATTTTAATATGGGGCTTTTAAGCCGAGATGACAGAGTACATCCACTCTTTATTATGACTTTCATTTTAATTATTATTAAAATTCCTGTCTGGGCTATGATTTTCTTTAGATCCAACATCCTTTGTTTCAGGCAGTGGAACTTAAGACCTCTGACAATCCACATGGCCATCAGGTAGAGTTTTGCCTACCATGGGCTCCTCCTTAATGAATGTTTTGTGGGCTCTCCCCTCCATCTGTATTCTTGACTAATCCTAAAAAATGTATCATATTCTCCTTTCTTTTTGACAGTCCACAGAAATAATGCTTGAGAGGTCTTGGTATGTTACAGGTCTTGCCTTAGATAATTCAAATAATACTATTTCAACCTTCTCAGGGAACTGCATGAGTGAATTCATGGGACTTATCAAAGGTCACTATGAGGCAAAGCAAGGCGGATTTCTGCCAGGGGGAGCCAGCCTGCACAGCTCAATGACCCCCCACGGGCCTGATGCTGACTGCTTTGAGAAGGCCAGCAAAGCCAAGCTGGCACCTGAGAGGATTGCTGATGGCACCATGGTAAGCAAGTTAAACTCCAGGTTCTGACAGCCTTGTTGAGAGGAGTGGCCACTTCTACATTCCTCCAAAGTCACGGAGAAGGACTCAGGAGAGGATAATGTGTGTCTGTGTGTGTATATGCCCATGTGTGTATGCACACACCCCTAGGGGTATACTAGACTTCTAATGTGGTAGGGTAGAAAGATATTTGGACTTGAGTCAGATCTGGGATCAAATACTAGCTTTTAGGGGACACCTGGGTGGCTCAGTCAGTTAAACGTCCAACTCTCAATTTTGGCTCAGGTCATGATCTCACAGTTCGTGAGTTCAAGCCCCATTTTGGTCTCTGTGCTGACAGTGTGGAGCCTGCTTGGGATTCAGTCTCCTTCTCTCTCTGCTCCTCCCCTGATTGCTCTCCATCTCTCTCTCAAAATAAATAAAAATCAGCTTAACAAAAAATCCTGCTCTTGGTTCCTACATAATCCTGAACAAGGTTCTTAACTTCTCTGTGCTTCATTTCCCCCCCATCTGTAAAATGGGTGTGATGTTCACCCCAGCAGGTAGCTGTATTTAACCTTACATACTATCTAGCACTGTTCAAATATAAGGGAACATTATTAATACTATGTAAGAGGTTTTCTCTTATCTGTAAGCAGCCCAGAGTATATGCTGTGTTTCAGAATCATCTGCTTTTTGAGGTAAAATCCTCTAGGACCACAGGACCCAGGGATGCAGGATGGCACCATCAGTGGGATTCTCAAGTCAAGGAGGATCAGAAACCCTTTGCTTCACTATAGTCAGGGCTTGTGAGAAGTAGTTCTCAGCTGTTTTCTCATTTTCTTTTGCTCTTTGGCATGGGATGAAATTGATGGGATTTAAAATCTGTTTTGTATTCTTCCTGTGTCAGGCTATAAACATTGAGGCTGAACACAATTGCAGTTGGCTGTGGTACTTGGTTTTATTTTATTTTTGCATTCTTGGAGGTGGAGTTTATGGACCACAAAAAGTAATTTTATGCTAAATCATATGCAAATTTGCCTTACATTTTTAAACAAATGCCTTCAATGCTACCTGATTTTAAAATCAATAGCACAGGCTTTCCTGACTCCATGTCCAGCTTGCAAACAGAGAGTATTATGTGTCTCTGTCCAATGCAGTTTGGAATTGAACAACTCCAGGACCAGAGTTGATGCAGCTGATCTGCGGGGGAGGGGGCAGAATCCCATCTGCTTGACCTTGGCTCTCTTTCCTAAGACCCTTTGCAGAATTTCTGTGGAACTCTACATCTCTTTGAGACATGGTTTGACAGTATCAATTAAGATATTGACTCCAGGGGTGCCTGGGTGGCTCAGTTGGTTGGGCTTCTGACTCTTGATTTTGGCTCAGGTCATGATGATTGTGAGATTGAGCCCCGTGTTGGGTTATGTGCTGAGCGCGGAGCCTGCTTGAGAGTCCCTCCCTCTCTCTCTCTCTCTCTCTCTCTCTCTCTCTCTCTCCCTCTGCCCCTCCCTTGCTCTCACTCTATAAATAAATAAATAAATAAATAAAGATAAAAAATAAGCCAAGGGCTCTTTGAGGTACATGGGCTACCCCACACTTTCCACTCAGTAATCTTTGGTGCCCAATTTGGCTTTGGATGTCAGTGTTATCAGGGAGCAGTATTCTACATCAATGAAGCAAGGACAGAGCTATTTTTATGAGGAGCAAGACTCTGGGAAATGCTTCGGGCCTGGAGCACTAGCCAGAAGTAACTCTCCCGTGTAAGGGATTAAGGGCAGGGGAGACCCTGGGTATCCAGAGAGCCCAGACTACCTAGGGGAGGGTCCAGCACTTTAACTAGACCTAACTTTGGGTCTCCATTACCATTTCCCATTATATAATTTGGACCCAGGCCTTATCCTTGTTCCAGCTTGGAATAAATAAACTTTGTATAATACTGTCTTCATAACTCAGCTGGGATATGGTTTTGTTACTCCATTCAAACAGCTAGCTTCTTAAGAAGCAGGCAGCAAAGAGGCAACAATAGACAAGAAGAGCCAAAGTAATAACTCTTATATCTGAATAGTGCTTAATAATGTGCACAGTAGTTCCACATGATCTAATCCGGTCCTCACCTCAAGCCTGTGGTGAGAAGTCAGGCAGGGATGATCATCTCCCTGAAACTAATTATATTAGTTTGGTATATTAGATACCAACATTAACATGGGTTCTCTGGGTTGTGACCCAGCTTTTATCTTGCTTTTGTCCATCTACATTTTTAAAATTTCCAGTAATGTGAACACATAAGAATTATAGGGTGTTATTTTGTTTTTGTTTTTGTTTATTTTTAAAAGCCACATGGTAGGAAAATCAGCAATTGGTGAAGCTGGAATGTCTAAACTGCACAGAGCATTTGCATATTTTTTCTATTGGGGACAAAAACCTCCTGAACACAGTGGAACATTAACAAATCACAGTCTTCTGGGGTAGGGTTTTTAAAAGTGCTACAGCCATTCCTGCCTCCTCCTTCCCTCCTCCTCCTCCTTTTCCTCCTCACTCTCTCTTTTCCTCCTTTTCCTTTTCCCAGGCCATCTCCTGGCCAGAGTCCTTCAAAAGAAAACTCAAATCCCAGCTCTGCCACTTCTTGTTACCATCACTTAAGACAAGCCACTTCCAAACTTGGAGCCATAGTTTCCTCCTCTGCAAAATGGGGATTATGGCCTCCCCACAGAGACTTAGCCACAGTAAGTGATGGAAGAAGATGAATATTCCTAAAACTCTCCCACCTCTGCCCTTGGATCTAGCATGTTTATCTCCATAATGCTGCAAGGACATTGTGATGGTTACATGCCCAATTCCATTGTAGAGAATGAAACTTGGAGCTTGAAGAAGTTAAGGGTCTTGCCTCAGGTCTTACTCACTTGTAAGTGGTAGGGCTGGAGCCAGAACTCAAGGTGTGAGCCTGTTGTCTTCACTGGGCTAGCACACATGATATATTATTCAAAGATTCTGCCTACCTACATTTTTTCTCTTGACATCCAATCAAATGTATTTTATTAACCACCTCACTTCTTTTTTGTTCTCTCCCCCATTTCCTACAGGCATTTATGTTTGAGTCTTCTCTAAGTATGGCTGTCACCAAGTGGGGGCTCAAGACCTCTAATTGTTTGGATGAGAACTACTACAAGTGCTGGGAACCTCTCAAGAGCCACTTCACCCCCAATTCCAAGAACCCAGCTGGACCTAACTGAGACTGAAACATTGCTATCCTAATTAAAAATGGATTTGTGTGGTTTTGTGTAGAATCCCATGCCCTCTGACATTATGGGGGAGGGGACTGGTTAAAATGCTTACTCATCTTTTCACAGGCAAGTAACTCAGACATTTGTAGAAATGTTTTTGAAAAATTCTATGTCAGCTTAATTCTTCAATAAATACTTGGCTGGTATTCTGTGGAAGTAGCAGTTAGTTGCAATCAGGTCACAATGAGACATACCTGTAGTGGCCAGGACAGGGGGTAGTCCATGAGATTGGTTCAAGTTTATATATACATGAGTTTAGCCTGAATGCCTTTATTCCATGAGTGCAAATCCAGGTGTCTATCACAGACCACAAGACCAAGCCACAAGGAAGGACAAGCCAATATAGGGACCATGAACTGAGGCTGAAGCCAATGCCAAGGTCCCAGGCATAGGGAAGCACAGGGAGTCAGCAGAGCTCCAGATATGCAATGTCTTCTAAAACAGATGGGCAGCAAGGCCAGCAGGCTAATTATGATAGTTATGTAGCAGCCAGTATAACTGGTTGTGAACAAGAAGCCCAGCCACATCATTGATGAGTGAGCATCATTCAGTAAGGGGATCATCAGCCCTGTTTTTCCCACTGAAAACCCTATATCTAGGAAACCCTCAGGCCTGTCAAACCAGAGTAGTTAGCTCCCTTACTATTCATTCATTGATCAGTCCATTTGGCAGTCCTTGCTATGTGTCATCTACAGAGTAAGTCCCTGGGGATGAGTGATTGAGAAGGAATAAGTCATCTCTCCCGTCAGTGAGCTCAGTCTGGGAATATCAGGACCAAAGAAGATCAAGGTCCCAGCACAGAGCCACAGCAAAATGAGGCAGTGCAGTGTACAAACACTATGCCTAACAGCTCCCTTCCTGTGGCCGGCATCCCTCCCAAGAACTGGGCTGTCCAAGACTTTGGGGGTGAGCTGATTAGGTTCTCTTGGAGAGAGAATACAGGCAAATCAGAACAGAAAAGAATAGCAAGTGTATTTTTTACCACTCTAGTTCTTTAGTTTTAGCACATTCTCCCCACCTCGTTGCCCAAATAGCAATTTTGATATGCTGCTACCAAGTTTTTGTTTAAGAGCAGGTAGTGAGAGTCAGCTATGTACCAGGGCCTAGGAACCAGGATTGCCAAATAAAACACAAGATGCCCGGGTAAATTTTAATTTCAGATAAACCCTGAATAATTTTTAGTATAAGAATAGACATGGAAATCTGTATTTTTTAAGTTTATTTATTTACAGAGAGAGAGAGAGAGAGAGAGAGAGAGAGAGTCCCAAGCAGGCTCCAGGCTGTCAGTGCAGACCTCAATGGGGGGCTCAATCTCACAAATCATAAGATCATGACTTGAGCTGAAATCAAGAGTTGGATGCTTAACCGACTGAGCCACCCAAGTGTCCCAGAAACCTGTATTTTTATTTGATAAATCTGGCAGCTCTATGAGGGATATGTGGTCCAGGAGATAGATATAGTTCTTGCCCTGACAGGTTACATTCTGAAGAGGGAGACTGATGAGATAAACAAACAAAATAATTACAATTGTGAAACATGTCAAAAAACAAACAGGAATTGAGATGGGAATAGCAGATGGGAAGGGGAGATCATTCTTTAAAGGAGATCTTCAATGAAGAAGGGACGGCCAAACCTAAAAGATAGGAAAGAAGCAAATCATTGGAAGGGTTGGGCTGGGGTGTGGTAGAGGGGAGGAGCATTCCAAAATAAAACCCTTGTGGGTTCAAGGAACTAAAAGAAAAGCTGGTGTGGGGAGCCCAGGGGCAGGTCACTGCAATCATCCAGGCAAAAGACAGCACTGTCCTGGACTAATGGTGGCAGCAGAGACAGAAGTGAATAAACTTCCGAGTGTTTTGGGGCAGTTAGTGATCTGCATGCAAGGGGTGAGGGCGGGAAGAGCTGAGGACAGGGCCGAGAAGACGGCCGGCTTCTGGCAGTGGTATCTCATGGTCTCAACCAGTAGGTAGATATCTTTGAGGGTGACAGAGGTCAGTGTGCCCTCCTGATGTTCCTTAATATAAAGACATTTTTATTAAAAATTAAACACTGTTAATTAGTGAAGCAGTTAATACCTTTAAATGAATTTTTGACACTGACCACTATGGCAGAAGTTGCTAGTGGCCCAGCTGTATCTGTCCCCCCGGCAGGGACCATCCAGTGTTAACCAGCCACTTCTAGTTGCCTGCACCACATCGGCAACTCTGTCCAAGGTCCAAACCAAAACCCAGCAAAAGCGCTGGGATTGCATGGCCCTGGACACAGCCATCCACCAGTAACAAACAGGAATTCATGGATAAACACTCCGGCTCTCTTGCCCCACACCTGTGAGGCTTGTGCTCAGTCCTGGTCCCTGCAGCTCCCAGAGGATTAAGCTCCACTGCTCATGGTGGCAAAATCCAATAATGTACTTCTTTTAGCTTCCCTCCCCTCCCTTTCCCATTGTCCTGTGGTGCTTCCTGATCTCTTCTTTCAGATGACCCAAACTAAGACAACCATTCAAATACTTTATTCCCAAGCTCCATCCTTTCCAGAACAAGCTCCTCTAACTCCTCTCTTAACCATGAACCCAGACTCTCATCTATTTCTGTTCACTCCATCATCAGTTTGGTGGCCAAGCCTCAGAGCTGAAGAAGTGTTCAGCATTTACATCCATCCAATCTGAGCCCTTGTTCTTTATCTCCTCCACTTTATCTTGTTGGCAGCAACTTCTCAGCAAGAGACAATATTTCAGCAGGCCAGGCTGTTCACGCTAATTAAAAAAAGATTTAGGTTCCTTCTGTTGTGCCTCAGATCAGCTGGAAAGATCTGTATCCTTTCCTTAACTCCTTATTCTCAAAGATACCTTCCTCTACCATGCTTCTGAAGAAATATACCATCTCTTTCCTGCGAAATAAAAACTTTTAAAAAGGGGGGTTGGCACCCTGATTAGTTTTCCTCAAATGGCAGGAGGGTTTTCTGACTGATCCCTTTGGCATTATTATATATTTTCCTGTCTGAGAGGGTGAAATAGAAGCCAAACCTCCCTTTTTTTTCTTTTGGAAAGACTTCTATCACAGCTTGGACAATAACAATGGCTCGAGACCAGTGATTCTCAATAGAAGCGATTTTGTCTCCTCCAAGACATCTGAAAAGACATTTTTGATTGTCACAATTGGGGAAAGTGCTACTGGCATCTAGCAGATAAAGGTGAGGGACACTGGTAAACATTCTGTAGTGCACAGGGCAGGCTGCAGAACAAAATTAGCCAGGGCTGAATGTCAGTGGTGCCAAGATAGAGAAACCCTGCTGTAGCCACAGTGGTCCTCAACTCAGCTGTATATTGGATCTCCTGGCAGCTTCCAGAACTCTAAATGCCTGGGGGAACCTGCAGATCAACTAAGCTGGGAATGTTGGGGATAGAGCCCAATGAATTTTTTTAAGTTCTTTTTTATTTTAATTCCAATATAGGTAGCATACAGAGTTATGTTAGTTTCAGGTATACGATATAGTGATTCAACAATTCTATACATTATTCAGTGGTAATGTGCTCCTACTCCCCATCACCTATTTCACCTGCTCACCTCTGGTAACCGTCAGTTTGTTCTCTATAATTAAGAGTCTTTTTTCTTTCTTTCTTTTTTTTATTTGTTCATTTGTTTTGTTTCTTAAATTCCACATAGGAGTGAAATCTTATGGGATTTACCTTTCTCTGACTGACTTATTTCACTTAGCATTATACTCTCTAACTCCATCCACATCATTGCAAATCGGAAGAATTCATTCCTTTTTATGGCTGAATAATATTTCATTTTGTATATATACTACATCTTCTTTATTCATTCACCTATCATTGGACATTTGGGTTGCTTCCATATCTTGGCTATTGTAAATAATGCTGCAATAAACATAGGGGTGCATATATCCTTTCAAATTAGTGCTTTTGTATTTTTTAGATAAATACCTAGTAGTACAATTAATAGATCATAGGGTAGTTCTATTTTTAACTTTTTGAGGAACCTCCTTACTGTTTTCCAAAGTGGTTGCACCAGTTTACGTCCTCACCAACAGTGTATCACTGTTCCTTTTTCTCAAATCCTCACCAACACTTGTTTCTTGTGTTGTTGATTTTAGCCATTCTAACAGGTGTGAGGTGATATTTCATATATTTGTATTTCCCTGATGAGGAGTGATGTTGAGCATCTTTTCATGTGTGTATTGGCTATCTGAATATCTTCTCTGGAGAGATGACTGTTCATGTCTTCTGCCCATTTCTTAATTGGATTTGTTTTTTAGGTGTTAACCTGTATCAGCTCTTTATATATTTTGGATACTAACCTTTTATCAGATAAATCATTTGCAAATATCTTCTCCCTTTCTATAGGTTGTCTTTTTTTTTCCCCAAGTGATTTTTTTTTAAGTTTACTTATTTCTTTTTGAGAGAGAGTGAGAGGAGAGAATCTCAAGCAGGCTGTGCAGTCAGCACAGATCCCAACATGGGGCTCAGTCTCACAAACTGTGAGATCAGGACCTGAGCCAAAGTCAAAAGTCAGAAACTTAACCCGCTGAGCCACCTGGACACCCCTCCATAGGTTGTCTTAATTTTGTTAGTTGTTTCCTTTGCTATGCAGCAGCTTTCTATTTTGATGTAGTCCCAATAGTTCATTTTTACTTTTGTTTCCCTTGCCTCAGGAGACAGTTCTAGAAAAGTGGTGCTATGGCTGATGTCAAAGAAATTACTGCCTGTGCTCTCTTCTAGGATTTTTATGGTTTCAGGTCTCAAATTTAGGTCCTTAATCCATTTTGAATTTTTTTGTGTATGGTGTAAGAAAGTAATCCTCAAGAAATTCTAACACACAGGCATGGCTGAGAACCACTGTTTTGGAATCTACCTTAAAATCAGTATCTAAAACACCTTCTGTTTCCAATCTTAGATACTGGTCTGAATCAGGGCTTCCTAGATTGAAAGGAAGTGAAGAATTAAGGTGAAAAAAATCCCTAACTCTTCCAATGTTCCAGTAAACATAGAATGAGCAGTTTTTGTGTCTGCCTATGTTTGTGCCACCTGATGCCTGTCAGCCTTCCTGTGGAACCATACCATGGGCCACTCGACTGACTGACGCTTGGGTAGACTTACTTAGACTGTCATACCCCCACACTGTCCCTTGTCAGCTTGAAGAAGCCAGGCAGTCATCATCCCTGTTCCCTAACAGCAGTCAGAGGCCCTATTCCAGGGAGAGGAATGAATAGGGAAAGGTTATAGTAGGAAAGGAGAAAAGGGAACTTGAGGAGTCAGGATGCAGCTACAAGAGGGAGATTGAAGAAGCGGCTGTGACAGTGGAGTTTGGAGAATAAAGAGGATAAGATAAACATGTTCCAGACCTGCCTGGGCTAGGTGCCATGCGTAGGTTCTCATCAACTTTCTGATAAGGTCCCAATAAAAAACCAGGGACAGCTTTACACTTTTTCTCAATTAATTCTATCGCTTTGCTAAAAAAAAAAAAAAAAAAAAAAAAAAAAGAGAGCTGACATTTAAACTTCTTTATTACATTAAGTGATCAACTAGCCTTCAATTTCATATAATCAACTTTATATAATTACATCAAAAATCTGAGGCATGTCCAAAGTTTATCCTTTTGTGTGTCAGTGTAGTACATAGTTAAGAGAACAAATGCTAGAACAAGACTGCCTGGGTTCAAATCCAGGCTCTACCACTTACTAGCTGTGTGACCTTGAGCAAGTTACTTAACTTCTCTGAGCCCGTTTCCTCAGCTGTAAAACATAGATACTTAATAAGGAATTCAAGACTCTGAAATCAAGACTGTTTGAGTAAGTTTGAGCAAGTGACTTAGCCTCTCTAAGCCTCCTCTTCCTCATTTGAATGAAGGAATTGATCTGTTTCACAGGGATCTGGTGGGGGTGAAGTAAAACCATGCATTGAAGGCACCCACACTAATTCTGGCACACAGCGAGCATAGGGAAATATTAGCTCTTATTATTGTTATTGTCTATTGTTGCTATTGTGACTGGGTGAATACTTACTGATTCCTGCCTCAGTGAGGCTGTTGTGCCACTTACCCTAGGTGACACTGGAAGGTAAGCCAAGGTGCTTGTCACTAAATAAGCATATAGCTGATGATTCTAATGCAATAAATAACAGAAGCCCAAAGTGTAGAAAATTTAGAAGTACTGCCTCCTTTTCAACATCTTTTAGGTCTTAAAACATGAAAACCATATTAAAGTTCAATTTAAGATCTCAGCAGTGCATATTAATAGCTCAATTAAAGTGAAAGTTAAGACAGAATCTACACTTTGATGTGAGCAGTTTGCATATGACTTGCTACCGAGCTTTTCCTGGAGGGATCTTGACTAATCATGTAGGCCTTTGGGACTCTAATTAGCCTATTCTTAGTTTTTTTTAATGTAAAATTACAGGATGCCTGACTGGCTCAGTCAGAAAAGCATGGACTCTTGATTTCAGTCAGGGTTGTGAGTTTGAGCTCCACCTTGGAGAGAGAGATTACTTACTTACAAATAAATAAACACATTAAATAAATGAATAAATCCAAAATTATGTCAGAAGCTTCTACATAACTCACCACAGCACTATCAACAGTGATACCTTATAAAAGCCAACCGTATGCAATTCTATACATTCCCTGGAAGAGAACTTTAATAGATGGGGCAGTTTTGCTTATTCACAAGCATTTATTACCTTTATTTTGGATCCTGTGAATAAAATTAAAACCTGAAGGACAGGTGTACTTTATGATATGACTTCTCTTAATAAAAAGACATGGTATCAATTAAGAATGCATCCACCTGTAAGAAAAAAAAACCCTGCAAAACTGAAAATCTAGCATTAGCTTTACAACTAGGACTATCTTATAAAAGAAGTCTGAGGTTGGCAGATCGGAACAGCAAGTGATCCTGGACCCAAGTTCATTCTGGTTTTCTGCTCCACTGTTTTTGGCAAATTGCTTTGTTTTCATTACATTTCTAGGCCCCATATCCATGTTCTTGGTCAGAGGAAAAGAGGAAAGCAAAAGGGGGAAGGAACAGAAAGGATTTCTCCTTGGGAAATTCCTTTTTATTCGAGAAAGGAAGCCCTCCCCCGCAGATCCCCCTTATGTCTTATGCACAGAACGAGGTCCCATGTCCACACTTAGACCAATCCCCAATGCATTCCCTGGAGCTGGGATCATGCACACCTTGCCTGCCGTACAAGGTCTTCATGCAACCTCCTGTACAAATCGGGGTTCCATCAGAAGGAAAGGAGGACTAGTGGGTGTTGGTGGGCAAGCTGGTGTCTGCCAGGGCTACCTTCCTGTAGGAATCCAGCAAGAACAATATAGTAGATGTTGGGCTTGAATCTAACATCTTCACTCTCACAGCCCCAGGAGACAAACCTATGAATACTTGCTCCAAACATCTGCCTGATTCCTCCAAATACATCCTTATTAATATGCTCTATCAAGTCTTCTGTTTGTAAGGAGGTTGGTGAGCAATTGTTTCAATTCAAGTCTCATTTTTCATCACAAACAGGTGACATGGACAATCAGAGCTAGTGTTCTTAATCAAAACCTAGATTCCTGTTTTTGTCCCATACTGTCTGGCAAAAAAATAGACGCATAGATCAATGGAACAGAATAGAAAACCCAGAAATGGACACACAACCATATGGCCAACTAATCTTCAAAAGAGTAGGAAAGAATATCCAATGAAAAAAAGACAGTCTCTTCATCAAATTAAATGGGAAAACTGGACAGCAACATGGAAAGAATGAAACTGGACCACTTTCTTACACCATACACAAAACTAAATTCAAAACGGATAACAGACCTAAATGTGAGACAGAAAACCATTAAAAGCCTACAGAAGAACTCAGGCAGCAACCTCTTTGACCTCAGCTGGAGCAATTTCTTACTAGACACGTCTCTGAAGGCAAGGGAAACAAAAGCAAAATGAACTATTGGGACCTCATCAAGATAAAAAAAAAACAAAAAACAACTTCTGCATAGTGAAGGAAACAATCAACAAAAATAAAAGGCAGCCTATACAATGGAAGCTATCTGCAAATGACATATCTAAGAAAGGGTTAGTATCCAAAATATATAAACAACTTATCAAACTCCCTATCTAAAAAATCAAATAATCTGGTTAAGAACTGGGGAGAACAACATCACTCATCATCAGGGAAACACAAATCAAAACCACACTGAGATACCACCTCACACCAGTCAGAGTGGCTAAAATGAACAAATCAAGAGACTATAGATGCTGGCGAGGGTGTGGAGAGACGGGCACCCTCCTACACTGTTGGTGGGAATGTAAACTGGTGCAGCCACTCTGGAAAACAGTGTGGAGGCTCCTCAAAAAACTATCCATAGAACTCCCTTATGACCCAGCAATAGCACTGCTAGGGATTTACCCAAGGGATACAGAAGTGCTAATGCATAGGAGCACATGTACCCCAATGTTCATAGCAGCAATGTCAACAATAGCCAAATCATGGAAAGAGCCTAAATGTCCATCACCTGATGAGTGGATCAAGAAGATGTGGTATATATACACAATGGAGTACTACATGGCAATGAGAAAGAATGAAATCTGGCCATTTTTGGAAAGTGGATGGACCTCGAGGGTGTCATGCTAAGCGAAATAAGTCAGGCAGAGAAGGACAGATACCATATGTTTGCACTCATAGGTCTAACAGGAGAACAGGAGAAACCTAATGGAGGACCAGGGGGAGGGGAAGAGGGAAAGAGAGTTGGGGAGAGAGAGGGATGCAAAACTTGAGAGACTACTGAATACTGAAAATGAACTGAGAGTTGAAGGGGAAGGGAGGGGGGGGAAGAGGTGGTGGTGATGGAGGAGGGCACTTGTGGGGAAGAGCACTGGATGTTGTACGGAAACCAATTTGACAATAAACTATTTAAAAAAAAAAAGAACTGGGCAGAAGACATGAATAGACAGTTTTTCAAAGAAATCCTCATACCTGTCAGAATAGCTAAAATTAACAACAACAAAAAAAAAACAGGTGTTGGCAAGTATGTGAAGAAAGGGGAAACCCTCTTACACTGTTGGTGGGAATGCAAACTGATACAGCCACTCTGGAAAACAGTATGCAGCTCCTCAAAAAGTTAAAAAGAGAACTACCCTATGATCCAGTAATTGCACTACTAGGTAACCCAAAGGATACGAAAATACAGATTTGATGGTGCACATCCACCTCAATGTTTATAGCAGAATTATCAACAATAGCCAAATTATAAAAAGAGTCCAAATGTCCATCCATCCATCAACTGATGAATGAATAAAGAAGACACAGGGTGGGGTGCCTGGGTGGCTCAGTCGGTTAAGCGTCCGACTTCAGCTCAGGTCATGATCTCATGGTCCATGAGTTCGAGCCCTTCATCAGGCTCTGTGCTGACAGCTTCAGAATCTGGAGCCTGCTCTCCGCCTCTCTCCCTGCCCCTCCCCCACTCAGTCTCTGTCTCTCTCTCAAAAATAAAAATAAAGACATAAAAAAATAAAAAAGACACAGGGTGTCTGTATGTATTATTTATATGTGTATATATATACATATATATACACACATACATACATCTATAATTGTTACATATATATATATATATATACATATATATATATATATATTACTCAGCCATAAAAAGGAATGAGGTCTTGCCATTTGCAATGACATGGATAGAGCCAACATGTACTATGCTAAATGAAATAAGTCACTCAGAGAAAGACAAACACTATATGATTTCATTAATATATGGAATTTAAGAAACAAAACAGATTGACATATGGGAAGGGGAAAAAGAAAAAAGAGAAATAAACCATTAAGAATTTCTTAACTATAGAGAGCAAACTGAGGGTTGATGGAGGGAAGTGGGGTGAAGAGGGCTAGATGGGTGATAGGTACAAAGGAGGACACTTGTGATGAGCACTGGATGTTGTATGTGAGGAATCACTGAATTCTACCCCTGAAACCAATATTGCACAGTATGTTAACTAACTAGTGTGGGGAGCGGCAAAGATTCAGCTGCTTGGCCGTTTGCTAGCCGGATATGTCACTCCCGGAGGGGAGTTGCAAAAATAGGCAGGGGAGCGCCACTCCCTGTCAGAGAAGCCAAAAGACCAAAGATCAACCGCCTGCAGGCAGGGTAGCATCAGCCCCTCAGGCGCTGTGCTAAAACACTTTAGTCTGGTTCCTCTTTTACTCCAGTCTTAATCCCTTAACCCTGTTTCCTAGCAACCGACCTAGGTCAGCTGCCTTGTTTTCCCGCCTTGAAACCTTTATAAGATAGGGTGTTTTTTCAATAAAAGGAGAGGCTTGATCGGATTCCGTGTGCTGTCTTCACTCTCTGCGCCTCCCTCCTGCCCTTTCTCTCCCTCCCTCAGGAAAAGGACCCACGAGGATTTTCCGCCCTGCTGGCTGGGGCGGGACACGACAAACTAGTATTTAAATAAAAATTTAAAAAGAAAAAGAAAGCCCTAGATTCCTAATCCTCAAATCGGCAGGATTTCTTGAAGAAATGGACAAATCATTTCTCCTGTCCAAACATTTCCTATAGAATTAGGCTGTGAGACTAGCAGATCTTTAAAGATTTTTCTGGCTCTAACATTCTATTTACCCGTGAATGTGCTAAAAAGTCTAAACGTGCAAGTGGCAGTCTCTGCTTTTAAAGATGCCACCTCTTAAACCCTCCAAGCTGGGTTAGTATTCTTTCTCAGTACTGGACCCCACATAGCATCACATCCAAATGATGGTTAAAGATATACCCTCTGGAGTCAGCCTGCCCAGATTTAAAGTTCTGATTCAGCCCTTAATAGTCAGAGGACTCAAGCAAATTAGTTAACCTCTCTAAATCCACTCTGCATAATGGGGAATTTTAAGGCAGGCAGTGAGATGTGTGAAGCCCTTACTTTAGCTTAGTGACTAGAATACAAGTAAAAGTTTAATTAAGTGTTGGCTGCTATAGTTGTTTTTCTCCATTGTTCATTCCTCCAAGAAGGAGCTGTATATATTATATAAGTATCTTCAATGCTTAGTACATGACTGGGGCTCAGTTAAGTGTTTGATCAATGCAAAGGTGACCTGACAGCCAGTGTCCTACTAGAATTCAGTAGGACACAGGCTCCTTCACCCCTGTGGTCCAGGAAACCAACCATCCCTAGAACCTACAGACCAACAGCAGCCTGCACTGTTTCTTCCCAAATGCCCTGATGGGACCAAACAGTTCTGTGGCACCCCTTTTGTACAGCATAATTTTGAAGGAGAAGCTGCATATCCAGTTTCTTTTTTTTTTAATGTTTATTTATTTTTGAGAGAGACCGTGCGAGCAAGGAAGAGGCAGAGAGAGCCGGAGACACAGAATCTGAAGCAGGTTCCAGGCTCTGAGCTGTCAGCACAGAGCCGGACATGGGGCGCCAACTCATGAACCATGAGACCATGACCTGAGCTGAAGTCAGACACTTAACCAACTGAGCCCCCCAGACGCCCCCAACCAGTTTCTAATAGATGGCTTCAGGGTAACTGACCACCCTTATCCCCATCTACCCTCACTCAAGTCACTTCATATAAAAAATAGTTCATAGTTGGGGCGCCTGGGTGGCTTAGTTGGTTAATGGTCCAACTCTTGGTTTCAGCTTAGGTCATGATCTCTCAGTTTTGTGAGTTCAAGCCCCACATCAAGCTCTGCTCTGTCAGTGCAGAGCCTGCTTGGGATTCTCTCTCCCTCTCTCTGCCCCTCCTCCACTCACGCTGTCTCAGGATAAATAAATAAACTTAAATTTTTTTTGAATAGTAACACTCTTTGATGCTGTCTCCATCCTATATAAAGGATAAATAAAACCCTCTCTAGCAAACTGTGTTTTCTTAAATTATGAAACATAATGTAAGTAGAAACAAATGTGCTTACCTGTGCAGATGTAGTTTCAAGAAAAGTTCTCTCACCTTCCCCTCCTATTCACAACAATTCCATATAGATTGCTACCCCTGAGTCCCTCTTATATTGACTTCTGGAGCAGATCAGCCAGTTACCTCTCCTCCATTTCCATCCCTAATTTTTTTAGAGCCTAATTATTAAATAAGAGATGAAAGATTTAAATGCAATTGGTTATAGAAGTAAAGAATTGACTCAAAACTGATAAACCCCTTTTAATTATGAAGGAAAAGTTTCAACTTGAATTCTAATGGTTAAGTTTGCTCCAGAAATCTCAGATGTTTCACCAGCAATGTTCAGAGATTGGATGTCAGACTTTCAGCTTGACTTTAATCTTTTAGATCCTGAAAGTTGACAATGAAATCAATGCACACTACACTTTGAGATGTTGAAGGGTCTCCAGGGAGATGACAGGGCTCAGTGTGCCTCCAGGCCATGGTGAGTATCAGTGGGGAATGGCAGTAAACAAGGCAGCCAGAAGAGAGAGTAGTGGAGGAGTACAGTCACAACAGTAGGTACAAACGGATCCTCTAATAGAAACATGATTGGGGCACCTGGGTGGCTCAGCCAGTTGAGCGTCTGGCTTCAGCTCAGGTCATGATCTCACAGTTCCTAGGTTTGGGCCCTGCATCGGGCTCTGTGCTGACAGCTAGCTCAGAGCCTGGAGCCTGCTTCCAATTCTGTGTCTCTCTCTCTCTCTGACCCTCCCCTGCTCACGCTGTGTCTCTCTGTCTCTCAAAAATAAATTTAAAACATAAAAAAAATTTAAAAAATTAAAAAAACATGATAAGGGTGCCTGGGTGACACAGTTGGTTGGGTGTCCAACTTCAGCTCAGGTCATGATCTCATGGTTTCTGAGTTTGGGCCCTGCATCGGGCTCTCTGCTATTAGCACTGAGCGAGAGCCCTGTGTCAGGCTCTCCACTCTCACTGCAGAGCCCACGTTGGATCCTCTGTCTCCCTCTCTCTGCCCCTCCCCCACTCACTCTCTTTCTCTCTCTCTCTCAAAAATAAAAAACTTTTTAAAGAAACATGATAAAATTCTATTCAGAAAGGTAGAAAGCAGCAGCAGAAACTCTGAAAAGTTCAGAATATTTTAATATATTTATGGTGTTATATATTTACTAATTTTAAAGTGCTGTCCATATTTTTAAATCATGTGTCTTTGACCAAAATAGTTTCTTATACAGATTTCTAATCTCAAATACTTCATTAATGATCTTGAAGAATGTAGCAATAACCATTACTCTGTAGCTCCCCTAAAGTTATAAGAACACTGTAAAGTGCCTCCAGGCATGAGAAAAAATAAAAAGGAAAATAAATCAGGGAATGGCCCCAGTGGGATTTGAATCAGGACATGACTGTAATCTTTTTCACCAGGCAGGATCCATAATAAAGGATAAAAAGACATAGTACTTAAAGAAACCAACCTGTTACAGAAGCAATATTGTCCCAGAGCGGGGAAGGGATGTCATACACAGAAAAGGAATTATTAAGACTGGCTCCTCAAGCATGTGCATAAAGGGGAACTAATAGAGATAATATATTTAGACTTTCATAAAGCTTTGACAAGATCACATCCAAATGAGTCATCCTGGGATTAGCAGGGAATGCTTTGTTGTGCAGAGAGGGCTTGTCGCAAAAACTGAAAATCATCTCTAGCCTGAAGTCTTACCATAGCCTGATAACTGGTCATCCAAGTCTTTCTTTCCTCCTCCTCCAGGATCCAAGATGATCTTCCAGGGATGCAAATCCAATCAGGTTACTCCTGCTTAATACCTTCAGTGGCTCCCATTGCCATTAGGATGAAGTCCTTACCTGTGATAAAGGTCTTATGATCTGGTTCTGGCTCCTTGTCATTGTTGGCAGCTCAGTATTTGAACCATTTTCTTATGTTTGGTAATTCCATATCTGCTTCACACTTTCAAGCTGAACATGCTGTATGCTGGCTTTTACAGCTTCCCCTACAACTAGAAGTTTTTCAGGAGCAAGTGATGGGAAGATAGGAAACTTGAGGAATTTTTTCTTGTGGCTGTGGCTGTAACAAGCTTTGGCTTTGGGGCCAACAGACTTTTGGGCCAAAAGAGGCAGCAATACTAATGTAGGCTCCTGTGCCCAGTGCTCAGAGCCAGCTGCATTAGTCAGACATATGGTAACATTAAGCACTCAAGGTGGCAACTGGTATTCTCAGACTACTGCTGGGTGTGATTTGGGACACTGTGGTAATAAAAAATATTGATTAAACTCTTAAGAACACATTGCTCAATAATTCTCAATGTTAAAAAAAATGTTTCGCAATCAACACGAAAAGGGAACCTAACCTATGGAATGGGATAAGATATTTGCAAATGATATACTCAATAAAGGGTTAGTATCCAAAATCTGTAAAGAACTTATCAAACTCCACACACAAAAAATGAACAATCCAATTTAAAAATGGGCAAAAGACATGAATAGACACTTTTTCCAAAGAAGACATCCAGATGGCCAACAGACACAGGAAAAGATGCTCAACATCACTCATCATCAGGGAAATGTAAATCAAAACTACAGCGAGGTATCACCTCATACCTATCAGAATGGAGAAAATCAAAAACACAAGTAACAACAGGTGTTGGTGAGGATGTGAATAAAAAGGAACTGCTGCACTGTCGGTAGCAGGGCAAACTGGTGTACCCACTGTGGAAAACAGTATGAAACTTCCTCAAAAAGTTAAAAATGGGAGCGCCTGGGTGGCCCAGTCGGTTGAGCGTCCGACTTCGGCTCAGGTCATGATCTCACAGTTCAGGGGTTCGATCCCCGTGCCAGGCTCTGTGCTGACAGCTAGCTCAGAGCCTGGAGCCTGTCTTCAGATTCTGTGCCTCCCTCTCTCTCTGACCCTCCCCTGCTCACACTGTCTCTCTCTCTCTCTCTCAAAAAAAAAAAAAAAACATTTTTAAAAAGTTAAAAATAGAACTATCCTAAATACTAAATACTTTGTAAGTAGTAACTCTTTAAACAATGAGTTTAATAACAATATAAGTATTACCAGTATATCTATTTTAAAGATGAGAAAACTGAGTCACAAAGAATGTAAATACTTTCCAGGTTACTTCACCAGGGATACAAATGCAAGGTCAGGGAGTGGAACTACAAGTTCCAATCCTCTGATCAGACAGTTGGTTCTCTAGACAACCAGCCCCAGCCTTAGGTGTGGTCCAAACCCTGCCTTTAACATAACAAAAGACACCTTGATCTCATCTCTTAGAAAATCCCCAGGGTTCTAGGAGCTCTGGACAGAAATGGGGACAAAGACCAGATATGTATTTCTTATTATAAATCACAATATCACAGGATTTCACTTTAATCAGAAACTGTGACTATCTCCTGGTCATTTGGGGCTTCTTGTGCCTAGGAAACAGTGGACAAAAAGAAAAAAAAAAAGGTTTCCGTATTGGCAGCACTAAATAAATGACCTTCATTATAAGGAGCTAGGGTTGCTGCTGCACAACAGGGGCCTAAAGGGATATGTCTGGAATGCAGGAGATTTACTGGTGCTTTTGATGCTTTCACATCCACTGACAAATGTAAATAGACAATTGCTCCAACTGATGATTCAGGAGTAACTAAGGTTCTGACCTTTGCAGATATAGTTCCCGGTACCTCCATCAAGCAACCACACTAGACCTTCTAAAGTGATGGGCAAGGAAGGAAAACCTAGGAAGTGTGGTGGAGGGAAATGACAAATGTCAGTTCCAGCTTCAGACATTTCCACAGTGCAGGACTAAAGCTTGTTCTGCAAGCCCTCCTATGCTGAGATTGTACCTAGCCATCACCCTGAATGACACGTTACAGATTAAAGTGCACCCAGATCCAAGCAGTGTATGACGTGGATGAGGAAATCGTCTACTTCTTGTCCCTGCCTCATTTCCTCTTGGCCAATCTTTTTACTCCGATTGCTGCTGCAGCTCCAAGCTCTTGCAGGTGTGTCAACAGGATCTGTCAACAGGACACCTCAGGTTTGCAGCACACCACTTGCTCTCTGCCCTAGGCTTCCTTCCCTCCCACGTGAGAAGTCTCTAAGAACCCTCAGCCATTCTGAGGCACACCCATACCTGGAAGTGAAAGGGAATTAACTGCACGAGACAACTCTCACCCAACTTGGTGACCAGCTGGTGGATACTCATTTTCCCCTTGTACACATTCTATGTACATTCTATAGGGCTCCTCGAAGTCCCTGGTGGAATTAAGCCTGCTACTCCGAAGCAACAGGCCAACCACACAAACCTGATGGGCTGTCCTTCTATCCCTGCTTCACCCTTACCAGTCTCCCACTTGTTCTTTCACATCACTCCCTAATAGAACCTGCACACAAGCTTGTCTCTCAGGCTCTGCATTTCCGGGTACCCCACACACAGAAGAATCAGATGAGAATACTTGTGAATTTTCTCTGAAAGTTAAAACCAATATACTAATGTAAACCAGCGCTACAAAGTATGTTCCTCCTATAACGCTTTCTTACTCTACTTTCATAGGTGAAATGGTCACCCTACTGTTTTAAGACTGAACTATAAAGCATGCAGCTTTATTTTATTGAGCAATACTGTTATCTCATTTTCATCTTCACAAAGTAGGCATTACTATCTCCATGCTAAAGATGGGGAAACAGGAGGCCTTATTTTCCAACTGTTAAACTTGAGCTAGGATTCTGACCCCAATCTAACCTCCAAAGCCCATGTGCTAAACCATTTCACTTCATTTCCTCAACGTGGCCTCCACTCTGTCTTCTTATCCTACAATGGCCCCCAGTCTAGCCATACTCAACATACCTTGCCTTTTCATGTTTCTGTTTTGCCGTTAGCCACTGTGATCTTCAGAGCCTTGATCAAATGCCATCTCCCTACACAGACTTGCTTCTCCATGAGCTTCTCTATCACTTTCCTGAATCCCTATCATATATATATATATGTGTATATATATATATATATATATATTTTTTTTTTTAACCACACTGATGTTACTGTTCTGTTGCATTTACCACTGGGGCTGGAGCTAGATAAGAGTTTAGATATTAAGTTGTACTGAATATAATGTGCTCTCAAATAACAATCACTGAATAAAACAGTTGTCAGAGTGTACTCCTTAAGCACAGGACGTAAGCTTGTCTTACTGACTATTGTATTGTGGGCACAGAGCACAATGCCTGGCTCATAGTAGACACTCATTGATTGAATGACTGAATGTATGAACATGAATTTGTTTCTTTACTAAACTGTGAACTCTTACAAAATAGAGATAATACAATGTCCAGTAAATATTTGTTGAATCAAAGTAATATGAAGAAAGAGGAACTACTTAATGATTAATAGAAGATTTATTTAAACAATAATACCTAGAGTCATCACTGACAGACTTAATATGAAATGCTAAATGGTCGATCCAATTTTCCTTCCTGGATCAGTTTTTCTTTCCTATCCTGCAGAGACAGAAAAAACCAACAAAAAAACAAAAAAACTACATTAGAAACAACATTTTCTGACCCCCGTTCATTGCAACATGATTTACAATAGCCAAGATACAAAAACAACCTGAGTGTCTACCAATGGATGAATGGATAAAGATATGGTATATGTACAATAGAATACTATTCAGCCATAATAAAAAAAAATGAAATCTTGCAATTTCATAGGTATAAGCTTATAGATACAGAGAACACACTGGTAGCTGAAAGAGACAGGGGACGGGCAGTGGGCAAAATGGGTGGAGATCAAAAGGTACAAACTTCCAATCATAAACTAAATAAGTCATGGGGATATAATGTACAGCATGGTGCCTACAGTTAATTATACAATACTCAATATTTGAAAGCTGCCCTCATTATAAGAAAAAAGATTATTTTTTGTAATTATGTATATAGTGACAGATGTTAACTAGACTTACTCTGGTGACCATTTTGCAAAATACATAAATAAAAGGGTACTAGAAAATACAAAAACAAAAAACGAATGTATTCTGGCATAACCCACAGTACAACTCTGAAACGGGACTGAAATACTCCAAATCTAATTCTCATCCCCCACTGTCTAAAGCCTAGGAAATATGACTGAAGAAATAAAGGGACAATGAAAAACCACTCCTATTGAAAAACATCTTTATGCAGGGCATCTAGGTGGCTCAGTTGGCTAAGCATTTGACTTTTGGTTTTGGCTCAGGTCATGATCTTGCAGTTCGTGAGATCAAGCCCCATGGCAGGCTCTGTGCTGACAGTGCTAAGCCTGCTTGGGACTCTTTCTTCCTCTCTTTCTGAATAAAATAAAAATAAGCATTAAAAAAAAAAGATGGGGCACCTGGATGACTCAGTCAGTTAAGCATCCAACTTCGGCTCAGGTCATGATCTCAGAGTTCATGATTTTGAGCCCCACAGCAGGCTTTCTGCTCTCAGCACAGAGCCCACTTCAGATCCTCTCCCTCTTGCACTTACACTGCCTCTCTCAAAAATAAATAAAGATTTAAAAAGAGAGAGAGAGAAAAGAAAAACATCTTATGCACATGTTGGAATAATTTTATCACCCCACTAAAAAGCATATGTCAAAAGCAAAATGTGCCTTGGTGACTCAGTCAGTTAAGCATCCAACTTCAGCTCAGGTCATGATCTCATGGTTCATGAGTTTGAGCCCCGCATTGGGCTCTGTGCTGACAGCTGGCTCAGAGCGTGGAGCCTGTTTTCAGATTCTGTATCTCTCTCTCTGACCCTCCCCTGCTCACGCTGTCTCTGTCTCTCAAAAATAAATTAAAAAACACTAAAAAATTTTTTTTTAAAAAAGCAAAACGCAAACACCTTCTGGATAAGTATGGCCTACCTTTCTGTGAAGCAGTTAATTTATCAGACAATCAAAATATATAAGGTCCAACAGGAGAGTGGATTGGCCAGTTTAAGGCAGAGCTAGATGAATGGGCTCCATGCCAGATGGCAACATGAGGCCTGCCGGGGGTCCAGTACCAGCTGTCAAAGATAAGCCCGGCTTTCTCTGCGATCCTATGGCCTCTGATGGCAGATTCCCACCACAGGCTGCTTTTGCTTTCCTCTTGTTAGGGTATAACAAAGTTTTAACATTAATTCACAAAATGTGACCAATATAACTAGAATTTATACAAAGAGGGAAACACTAAATGATTTATGTATTCTGCTAATATTTAACCCAGATAAACATCTCTTTTTAAAAAAAACAAATGAACTAAGAAAACTAAATTAAAAAATCACAAAGATAATACTTAAAGGTAAATCAAAATAGCAATGTTTAACTTCTAGATTAACTTTTTAAAGTTACTTCTGTATTCTCTCACTTAACATTCACAGCACAATTTCCTCACATCATCTAAAACACACCAGGAAAATTCTTTCATGAGTTAAGTTCAAGTCTTAGAAATTTAAACTGATCAACTTACTACTTGATAATTCTAGAATAGCCATTAAATTGTATTTTAGTATATTTCAGTAAGAGTTGAAACAATAAAGCAATAAAACCAAATATGTAACTGAAACTTTCTGTTTTAATTATTGCTGGAAAGGAACAAAGATGAAAGAGTAGAGGGTCAAGATGGGAGGGAGGCTGGTGGCAACTGCTGAGAGAGAGCTGCAGCCAACACCAGGGGACCTATCACACAGAATCGAAACATCAGGCCCCAATACTCACCCTGTCAGTTTTGAAAACATAATACCAGAAGACGAGGGGCCCAATTCCAAACAGAGCTCCTAAGAGTGAGGTCTTAGGAGTGGGTCTGAAATTGGGATAGATATTCGCTGATCTTGCATAGGTCCAACGAATCAAGGCAGGATCTTCCTGAAATTCATGAAAAGAAAACGTTACAGGAGCTTAAGCAGGACCACAAAACAGTCTTATCAAAACTTTTGTGGGGGAGCACAGGAGATGCCTTTTGTGCTCCACCACAGTTAAGGGTAAACCCTGAATATTCCTAAATAGCTTTGGGGAAGAGCTTTCATTTCAAGTATTTTTTAATAATTTTCTGATGATCCTAGTCAAATCCTTCAGAATTTAAAAGATTCTTATATCATCCTTCAGCTTTCTATTTATTTGAGATTTAAGAAACCTAATTTTTTTTTGAGAAAGAGAAAGAGTGTGAGTGGGGGAGGGGCAAAGAGAGAGAGAGAGAGAGAGAGAGAGAGAGAGAGAGAGAGAGAGATAAAGATCCGAAGCAGGCTCAATGCCCTGAGCTGTCAGCATAGAGCCTGACATGGGGCTCAAACTCATAAATGGTGAGAACATGACCTGAGCCAAAGTTGGACACTTAACCAACTGAGCCCCCCAGGTGCCCTAGATACCTAATCTTTTTAAGCAGTCAGAGAAGTGACTTTTTCTCTCTGATAATTTTTTTTTTTTTAGCTTCATTCTTTCTTAAAGTGTGACCAACTGAACCACAGTATTCCCGATGAGGACTGATTTCATATGCTCTGTCATGCTTTGTACTTTGTTTCCAGGACCTTTTCTAATGCTACCCCCCCACCCCCCTCCACCCCATCTTTCCAGGCTACATATAAATTGCAGGAAGGTGAAGACTGAGGTAGGCTAACTCTGAACTTTAACTTCTTTAAGCTGACTTGGCAGATAGTTTACAAGCAAAACTATTACATTTAACACTATTAAAATAATGTATAGAGAGGACAAGGTTGTTAAAAAATAATCAGACTGTCTTGGTTTAAGAAAAAAGTATCCATTTTAATATATTTATACTAGAACAATGATATAAGATAGCAAATCTGTCCCAAAACATAATTAAACTTAATTACCTAAATCCCCAAATAATTTTATAAAAATTATTTGTTCCAATTAACTGATAGGCAGATTAAAACTAAGCAAATGAAATTAGCTTTAAAACTTTAAAGAGAACATTCAAGGTTCTGTCCAACACCAAGGAAGTCATGATGGGTAGGATTAAAATAATTAAACTGGATCTTCCATTTTTAAACCAAAGTATTTGCAGAGAAACAGTATAGGTGAAGACACAAGATACAGATAGGTGCAAGGGGATGACTGAGGTCAATATCTGAAAGGATAAATACATCTCTTCTTGTATCTATCCCCTCTGCCATTAATGTATGTGAATGATTCTCCCATGACAGAATTCTCAATCTGCCAGTCACACATCTACATATTCATCTGCCAGATCTGTCTTCCAGAAACAGATCTTTCATTTCATGGAAATATCAATACCCCCATGACCATAGTTTATTGAGCCTGGTACTGTTGTTAAGAGAGGTTCCAAAACACATTCCACAGGGGACAGTTTTCTTTCTTTGACATCACTCTATGTCCAAAGAACTATCACCATCTGACATGGTGAACAACCCTCGAAACCATTTCTTTTGGCTTTCAGGGCACACACCTCCCTGGTTTACCTCCTAACCCTGTGGCCATTCCCTCTTGGTCTCTTTTGCTCTTTATTTCCTTATCTCTTTAAACTCTTAATATCGGATCTCAGACCTTACTGGTCTTTTTTTTTTAAGTTTATTTTTATTTATTTTGAGAGGGATAGAGAGCGAGCGGGGGAGGGGCAGAGAGGGAGAGACAAAATACCAAGCAGGCTCCATATTGTCAGTGCCGAGCCTGATTTGGGGCCCAAACTCACCAACTGTGAGATCATGACCTGAGCCAAGTCAAGAGTCAGACACTTAACTGAGCAATCCAGGTGCCCCTTTGCTCATCTTTTCCACCTACATTCATTCCCTTGATTACCTTCTCCAGTCATATGGTTTGGAATATCCATCTACAGGCCGATGACTCCCAAAATTTTACCTCCCCAGACCTCTACCCTAAACTCCAGACATAAAATCCAACTATCTGCTCAATACTGTCATATTGTCTAACGGCACGTCAAATGTGATGTATCCCAAACTGATTTTCCAATATTCCACTCCATCTCCATTCCTGCTCCTCTCACATTCTTCTCTATCTTGGTAAAAAGCAACTTCATTCTTTTGATAACTTAGGTCCAAAACCTTGAAGTCATTCTTCACCCTTCTCTCTCTTACACTTCACATCCAATCTGCTAACAAATCTGGTGGGTTTTACTTTCAATACATACTCAGAGCTCACCACTTCGTACCACCTCCACTGCCAAAACCCTGAGAGATTACCTCAAAAGCCTCCTAACTAGACTCCGTGCTCTTGTTCTCCATGATGCATTTTCAAGTAAGCAACCAGAGAGATGTTAAAGTTTAAGGGTAGATGACTTATTCAGTAAAAGTCCCTACAATGACCTATAAGTCTTGGTGTGATCTGGTTCCAAGTACCTTTCTGATCTCCTCTCTTCCTACTTTGCTCTCTTGATCACAATGGTCTCTTCAGTATTTCTGAAACTAACCAAGCACACTCCTAAGAACCTCAACACCTGTCCCCTCTACCTAAAATGCTACTTTTCCAGACAGCTGTGTGGCCAGCTCCCTCACCTCACTTCCTTCATGACACTTTCCATGGAATGCCTTCCCCAGGGATAGCTAACATTTCAGCTGCTACTCCTCCCTACTATATACACACATTCCTAATCCCCTTCCTTGCTTTATTTTTCTTACCACTTATCGCTAACATGCTGAATGATTTACTTTTTAAAGTTTATTTATTTTGAGAGAGAGAGAGCAAGCAGGAAAGGGGCAGACAGAGGAAGAGACGGAATCCCAAGCAGGCTCCACGCTGTCAGCGCAGACTCTGATATGGAGCTTGAACTCTTATACCTGAGGCGAGATCAAAAGTCGGACACTTAAATGACTGAGCCACCCACGTGCCCCTAAATTATTTTGTTTTTAAACCTGTTTATTACTTGTCTGGCCCAAAGAAAGTTCTACGAAGATGGGAATGTTCACTGTCACCTCAGCACCTAACACAGGGCCTAGCCTATTACAGCAATTATTTATTCATTGAATCAAAAATTCTTAAAGATTAGGCAAAGAATTTCCATGTATTGATCACTAAATGATTAAGTGCCAGCCAGGCACTCATTTAATTAACAGAACAACCAATGAGGCCGGTATTACTGTCTCTTTTATATTACGAAGTTGAAACTGTCCTAGGGCACAGAACTGGAAAAAAGAAAATCTGGGGTTTACACTTCAAACCACCTGTGTGAATATGAAAATAACAAATGTCTCCCTCGATGCTTTGGGTTACAAAGATCCAGGTTTAAATTCTGCTTTATCGCCTTCATAAGGGAGTATCACTCTGTGACCTACTTGTCCTTCCCCTGTTGTCTTCTTGTCTGTAAAATGGGATTAATAACAGGGCCTAATTCTGAGTACTTATTACATTTGAATAATAATCAGAAAAGGTTTGCATAGTGCCTGCACAATTTAAATTTCCTTCAATTCTCATAACTTCCAAAGAGTCCTACAGAACACCAATGCAACTGTTGGGGAAAGTGGGTTTGTGTGTGTGTGTGTGTGTGTGTGTGTGTGTGTGTGTGTTTTGTTTTGGTATATTTGACATATTTAAACAGCTCTCATACAGAAAATTATCAAAAAGCACATTCATTAAATAATGGCTGTCGTTCTACTGGTTATATATTAAGTCCTGGAATGTTAATACAAACTATCTCACTTAACCACACAATGGCTATATAAAGAGTGTACTACCATTCCCACATAAGATCAGAAAATTAACGTTTGGAGGGAGTAGGCAAATTGCCTAAGGTCATGTAGTTTACCAATATGTGCTGCCTTGGCATATGATTCCAAAGATCAAAGCTTCAATAGTTGCAGAGTTTTGGTGTCTTTAAAAGATATTAATTGAAAAATCACTATATTCCCATTGGAAGAGAGCAGTATTGATATGAATTGTGAACTGAAAGGTGGAAAACTGCTTTAAAAAACAAGTAACACACACAACACATTTTCTGAACACTCATTACAGCCCAGGCACTGTTGGCCGGTGGTGTGCCTTATCTCATTTAATCCACATAACACCTTCATAAGGAAGTGCTGTATTATCCCAGGCAGGAAAACCGAGGCTAAGCATCAGAGTTGTGTCACTTTCTCAGGATTACCCAGGCAGGAAGCGAGCAAGCCAGGATCAAATCCAGCCCGGTGTGAATGGAGAAGCATCCTGTGGACCACCAAGCTCTCCGCCCAAGGTCAAAGGGCTAGTGGGTTGGCCTGCTCTCTGAGCCTGGAAAAGGGCCAATGTCTAAGATACTGACCGGAACGGTGGCCGCCCCGCTGCGGGGTGTCCCTTGGCCGGTCGGGGCTGCCCGGCCGGAGGGGACAGCCCAGACTCTCTGGCCCTTGATTCCCGCCCGGCCGGCCCCCGACTCACGATGAGCCCTCGGCGGCTGGGGTCGTTGTACTGAAGCAGGTACTCCCGTTTAAGTCGGGATCTTATGGCCGACCGCTCAGCTTGCGCCTTCCGGGCTTCCGGAGATACGTCGTATTCGGCTGGGTCGAGAGTGGAGGGTATAGTGGCCAGGCGCGAAGGCTGGTACTTGGGGAACGACATCTTGGCAGTCCGCACACAAGCGCGCCTGCGCGACTCCGCGGCCCTCCCCCTTTATTCTGACCTTCAGCCTGAGGAAGTGCGCTTGCGCGTTAGCTGAAGGTAGGCGATAGAGCGAGACAAAGAACTCGGCTTCTTTCCTCAACCTTTCTCGCGGTCCTTGGCCCCTAATGGCGATCTGCGCATGCCCAGTGTGACCCTTTCTCCCACTCCCACTTCTTCTACCTACCCACAGTCTATTGCTTGGTGTTTGCTGTTTCCTAGCAGACATTCTTATCTCTCCTGATGTAGCAGAGCCTTTTAATGAGAAGTTTGAACTGTGGGAGACTGGCAGACACGGGAAACGGGACTGCTTCTAGGCAGAGTCCTGTTTCACTGTGGGTCCCTCCAAGGTGTAAGACTTTGGACAAGGTATTTAACGTCTGAGTTTCCTCTTGCTCATCCTGGATAATGACCCGTATGCCATCTACCTAGCAAAGCTTTTGTGAGGATTACATAAGATAATGGATAGGTGCCAAAGTGCTTTGCAAAACACAATGTCCTATGCAAAACAATAAAGCATGAGCTTTTCTGTAAGTTACCACATTCGATCTGTACAACATAAATTGAGGTGTGTTTTTCATAGGCACGAAATAATGTTTAATAGGAGAATGAGGTTATAAAAGAAATGTTACCTGCCTGACTAGTAAGTCATTAAAAAATGAAATACTGAATAAAACTCATGAAGAAACAGTATCTTGACTAAAATATATCTTACCTAAATTCCTTAGCACTCTTCACGTGCTAAGAATGAAAAATATCCTTCAAGATATGAAAAATATGTATAGAGGCATTGTGTCTTAATGTGAAAGATGATTTGGGGAGGAAAAAAGGTAACCCAAAAGGTCTCTATTGTATTTCTCCTTTCCCCAACTATCACCAAGGGAAAAATGGCAACTTCAAGTTGCACAGCAGAGTCTTTGGGTACCAATCAGGTACTCCTCAGGGGTACATGTAAAGAATATTTCCATAACTCAGGCGAGGAAAGGTGGATCAAAAGAGAGCTTCACTTTGGATGAAACATCTGGAGACATAGGTATGTTGGGAAATGGTTGCTAGGCAGAGAAGGGACCTAGAAAGTGTTGGCATTTGAAGTGATGAGGAGCAGCACTGCTGTCAAATTTATTCAACATTTTAATGTTGTTTTAAAATATTTATTAAGCACCCACTGCGCAAAGCATACTACACACTAGTCAGTCTTAGTCAATCTTCTAGGCTCAGTGAGGGAAATGCAGAAGAAATGAAGGATGTGGTGTTTGTCTTTGAGGAGCTGACAATCAGGCAGCACACACAGAGCAGACAGAATATGATAATATTTGGAAAGCAGTTTAATGTCCAAGTGAATATAGAGCAAAATGGGCTCATGAGAACGCAGGCTGAAAAAGAAATGTGAAACAAATCACTTACACTCAATTTTAAAGGAATGAGAATAAAAGGAGTTCTGGGTTTTTTTCAAAGGTGTTTCAAAAACATTTTGTTTAAAGCTTAGACACTGATCTGGGAAAACAGGCATGCAAAAAGTATAAAAGAAAGAAGAAGGAGTACAGTGACTACACATGACAACATTTTAAAAAGACTTCATAAATGTAAGAGAGAGGGAAAGAGAGAAAGAGAATAAACTTCATCATTTCTCTTTGGATTAGTTAAGGTGTTTATTTTCACATTTGCTTAATTTTCACAAGGATCCCTTAAGGTGATTGTCAAAAAGATGGAGTCTTAAGTTCTGTTCTGCTCTTAAAGATTCAGAGCTGAAGTGGCAGGGAACCCAAGAGTCTGTACTTTTTAGTTTCCTGAGGGGATTCTTAGGTCGTGCGAGTTTGGGAAACAGAGATGAGTACAAGAGATCTTCCTTTCCCTCTTCCATTTTCCAGGAAGTGTCCTCCCAAAGTGAATCTATTTAAGATGGAGACCCAGATTCTATAGTGAAAGAAAAAAACTTAATTGGGACTTCATCTTGAATTAATGCAATCAAAAGATTATGAAAATGAATGTTTTCTTATATTTAACATTTAAGGTCACAATTACAACTATGTGCTAATTCTGATAAATCAAGGGTTAATTTATGGGTGCAGTTATTTTTATATAGTTCATTATCCTTCACTTTGCATTTGATTTTTGCAGAGGGTCATATTTACAGAAATGTGGAGGCCTTTATCCAGTTTTCCCAAGGTCCTCTCTTAATCGTTTGAAACTAATTTTTTTCCTTTTGAAGCATTGATGTCATCATTATTCTTATTGATTTTCTTTTTTTCCACTTTTCTATCTAGTACAACACTCTAAGATCCTCCTTTATTAGTGACTTTGTAGGTTGGTGCAAACATCACTTTCATGAATTTTATGAAAGTCCACATCCTTTTTAAGATTTGCAATAGATTTCTATTGTTTTGAGGACTGGATGTTTCCAAATGGATGGCTAAGACTTTGGTAGGAGTGGAGGTAGGCACTAGGGTTAGCAGATCAAACAATGTTAAGTGGGGAACAATTTCACAAGTAGCCATTTCACCAATGAATATTTCATATTTTGAAGACTTTTACTTCTCCTAATAGAACATATCAGAATTTCTTGGGACAGGGATTACCAGGACTAAGTATATGTATCTGTATTTGACTGGAAGAGGGATGAAGTGTAAAGTGAGAAGGAGAGAAAAACAAATATGCAGGGGTGGTCAAGTATGAGACTGGAACAGGATTTCAGGGAACAGAAGATGGACAAGTGAGTACAGAAACTGTAAGGAGCAGATGAGTTCCAGCTGCAGCAATAAGAAGATTATTCCTTCTCTTAATTGGCTAGGATCATAGGTAAATTTATGAATAAATTCCCAACTTTGAGTCACGAATACACCCTATGCTCAGAGATTTAACTAATCAGTGATTATTAGCAATGGATATTTAGTGAGCATTTTCCTTTATTAGTGTTTTCAACAATCTTGTGCTGACATTGAATATCAGCAAATGATGTACTGTCAAACTAATGCAGGGTCCCCTCCTTCTGTGACCCTCTCCAGGACCCTGGAAAGGGCCCTAGAAATGTGTTCACATGGTCATTCTGTTTTTGTAAAATTAGACAAAGTAAGGTATTTAAATCTCAATTGCCTAAGACTGCTGTGTCTCTCCTAACTTCCCTTCTATTCCATTTTCCCTCCTGGTGGGTGGTATCGCAGTGGTCTGAGGCATTCGGGGGATCCGACAAATAAAATTTTGAATTTAGTGGGACATATTTATTTGATTCACATCAATTTCAAGTGGAGTTAAATTATTGCTAGGCATCCAGGCGTAGGAATGGCTTCCAGGGATATCATTAACACATAACAGTGTGCCATGAAGGTGCAGGATTAAAGTTTGGGCTGTGATATGAACTTGTCCTGTACATTCTGGCCCTGGAAATACATGGATAGAGGAGGAGAAATAAGGTTTGAGATATACAGAACCAGAAGTTAATCTGTGGGAAATTCTCCTAATCATCATTGGCCTTTTTTCTTTAAAAAGCACCCCCCCTGCAAAATTATATAAGCTTCAAGTCCACTCAAACCCTGATCGTCCTGTTTATCATTCTTATTAAGGCTGTAAGGAAGAGATACAAAGTGCTGTGTGAATTAATTTAATTGCAAAGAGATCTAAGAATATGGGGTAGAAAGCAAAGTCATCTTTCATTTGGTTATGTAGCCATCCAAGGAATTTATCTTCCAAAATTGAAATGAACAGCAGTTCAAAGGGAGAATGAGGACAATATTTTAGAGCTTCAGTGTCTCACCTTATCTCAAGTAAACCACTTTTTTCTTTGTTTAACTAGCATTTACTCTCCCTCTAAAAGAGGATATTATTGAATCAGTTTGAAGCTATTCAATCTAGATTGCCTCAAAGCACCACATGAGAGGTTGGCTTTCACTGTATCCAACTTATCTGCAGCTCTGTTGATTTGGGCAGTGTCGAAATCAGTCATGAATAAGATTATACTACTGGTTTTACTCAACAGATACACTTAAGTCACAGAAGTTTATCTTGTTTAGAGAAGACTCATATACAACTACTTGCTTCAGAAGTGGCTTATCCAGCAGGCATTTTAAGACTAAACAGCCTGTCCGTTACAAATATACATTACTTTCTACTTGTTTCTCCTATAGCTTTATAGTAGAAAGTCTTGGTATTTCAAGAGGCAAATCTCTGCATCTAATTATAGTTCAAAATTGTCTTTTGTTCTTCATCAGATGAATTTAGTATTAAGTTGTTAAATTCTAGGGGCACCTGGGTGGCTCAGTTGGTTGAGCCTCCTACTTCGGCTCAGGTCATGATCTCGTGTTCATGGGTTCGAGCTCGGTGTCCAGCTCTGTGCTGACAGCTCAAAGCCTGGAGCCTGCTTCTGATTCTGTGTCTCCCTCTCTCTCTGCCCCTCCCCTTCTCATGCTCTGTCTCTTTCTGTATTAAAAATAAATAAAACATGTAAAAAATTTTTTAAAGATGTTAAATTCTACGAAAAAATCTATTGGGAATTTGATTGGAACTGCACTGAAAGTATACCTTAATTTGAGGAGAACATTCTTATATTGCATCTTCTCATCTGTAATCTATTAGTTGGGTCCTTTATGCTCTTCAATCATGTTTTGTAACTTTCTCTGTAAGGAATTTTTGTTTCCTCTATTAGATTAATTCTGCTACATTATAGATTTCATTGCTATTGTTAATTGTTTCTTTTCCTATTACATTTTCTAAATGACTATTGCTGCTGTATTGTAATATTGATTTTTGTATACTGATCTTGGAACCAGTATCCTTGTTTATTACTTCTGTTGTGTTTTCTATTCCTTCCTTTGGATTGTTTTATGTAGTTGGCCATACCTTGAGAAAAGTTTCATATTTGGTTCTCTCTCTCTAGCGTTGCATTAGCTAGGACCTACAGTACAATATTTTATGATAGCAGAAATTGAGAGTCACCTATCTTATCCTCAGCTTTAATAGAAAATATGTTCACCATTAAATGTTTGCTATAGCATTTGGTAGAAGCCCTTTATCAGGTTGAGAAAATTCTCTTCTATTCCTTGCCAAACGTTTTATAATCATGAATGAGTGATAATTGATCACTGTTCCTACATTTTTGTTATATAGTTATAAGGTTTTGTCTGTTTAATCTTTTAGAAACAGAGAAATTTAGTAGGTTATTTTTAATTTCAAGCTTTTATTTAAATTCTAGTTAGTTAACATATATGGCAAAATTGGTTTCATGTGTAGAATTTAGGGATTTGTCACCTGCATATAACACCCAGTGCTCATCACAAGTGCCCTCCTTAATACCCATCACCCATTTAGGCCACCCCCCACCCACCTCCATCAACTCTCAGTTTGTTCTTTATAGTTAAGAGTCTTTATGGTTTGTTTTCCTCTCTTTTTCTTTCTTCCCCTATGTTCATCTGTTTTGTTCTCTTTTTTTTTTTTTAAGTTTATTTATTTATTTTGAGAGAGAGAGCATGAGTGAGCGGTGCAGGGGCAATGAGAGAGGGAGAGAGAAAATCCCAAGCAAGCTCTACACGGTCAGCACAGAATCTCATAAACCATGAGGTCATGACCTGAGCCAAAATCAAAAGTCAGCTGCTTAACCAACAGAGCTACCCAGACACCCCTCATCTGTTTTGTTTCTTAAATTCCACATGTGAGTGAAATCATATGGTATCTATCTTTCTCTGATTGACATATTTTACTTAGCATACTAGCTCCATCCATGTCATTGCAAATGGCAAGATTTCATTCTTTATGATTGCTGAGTAATATGTCCACTATCAGTTGATGGACATTTAGACTCCACAATTTGACTATTATTGATAGTGCTGCTATAAACATCAGGTGCATGAGCCCCTTCAAATCAGTATTTTTGTATCCTTTGGATAAATACCTAGTAGAGCAGTTGCTGGATCATAGGGTAGTTCCATTTTTAACTTTTTGAGGAACCTCCATACTGTTTTCCAGAGTGGCTGCATCTGTTTGCATTCCCACCAACAGTGTAAGAGGGTTTCCCCTTTCTTTGTATGCTTGCCAGCATTGTTTCCTGTGTTAATTTTAGCCATTCTGACAGGTGTGAAGGGGTCTCATCATAGTTTTGATTTGTATTTTCCTGATGATGAGTGATGTTGAGCATCTTTTCATGTGTCTGTTAGCCACTAGCTTGTTCTGATGTGGAATATTTTGCATTCTGAAATTAACTATTTCATGGCCATGCTGTGTTTTTTAATATACTGAATAAATAAACTGAATTAAATTTACTAGCATTTTATTTAGAACTTTACCATTTATGTTCATTGATGAATTGGCTCTATAATTTTCTTTTTCCTATTTTGTTCTTGTCCAGTTTTGGTAATTTATTTACATGAAAAGAATTGGATAAATTAATAGTCTTCCCCCTTTTTTTTTTTTAATTCTCCAAAGCGGTTTGTTTAAGACAGGAAGTATATTCCTTGAAGACCCTGTAAATTATCTTTTTAAAACTGTCAAATGCCTTGGTCTTCCCTTTTTATTTTCAGGAGAAACTTTTGGCTATTGATTCAAATTCTTTGATGGTTGTTAGTTTTTTCAGGTTTTTTATCTACTTTAGAATGAATTTTGGTAATTTAAATTTTCCAAAATATGTTTGTTTGTTTGTTGTTATTTTTAATGTTTATTTATTTTGAGAGAGAAAGAGAGAGAAAGTGTGCATGTGTGAGCTAGGACGGGGCAGAGAGAGAGGGAGAGAGAGAATCCCAAACAGGCTCCATGCTGTTAGTGCAGACTCCAACATGGGCCTTGATCCTACGAACCATGAGATCATGACCTGAGCTGAAATTAAGAGTCAGAACTGACTGAACCACCCAGCTGCCCCTTAAATATCTTGTTTTAAAGGTGTTATAGAATTTCTAATCTCATCTTACGATTTTCTAGTCTCCAGTTTTTATAATTATGATCCTCATTTTGCCGTTAATATTGTTTGTTTTCATGTACTCATTAATCCCCATCCCCTATTTCCCTTATCCCTTCCCTCTGGTAACTATCAGTTTCTTCTCTGTAGTTGAGAGTGTTTTTCTTGGTTTGCCTTTCTTTTTCCTTTGCTCCTTTTGTTTCTTAAATTCCACAAATGAATGAGATTATATGATGTTTGTCTTTCTCTGACTTATTTCACTCACCACTATATATATGTGTGTATATATATATATATATATATATATATATATATCTATCTCATATTTTGTTGATCCATTCATCTTTGGAAGGACACTTAGGCTGCATCCACAGTTTGTCTATTGTCGATAATGCTGCTATAAACATAGGGGTGCATGTATCCCTTTGAATTTGTGTTGTTGAATTTAGGGGGTAAATACCCAGTAGGACAATTCCTAGATCTTAGGGTAGTTCTGTTCTTAATTTTTTGAGGAATCCCCATACAGTTTTCCACATGGCTGCACAAATATTGTTTATTTATTGCTTCTTTACTTTTCTTCATCCGTCTTACTAGAGGTTTGTCTGCCTTGTCTTTTTAGAGAAGCCATTTAAAAAAATTTTTTTAATGTTTATTATTGAGAGAGATAGAGAAAGCGCATGTGTGCACAAGAGGCGGAGAAGTGGAGAGAGAGGGAGACACAGAATTCGAAGCAGGCTCCAGGCTCTGAGCTGTCAGCACAGAGCTGGACGTGGGGCTTGAACCTACAGACCGTGAGATCATGACCTGAACCTAAATTGGTCGCTTAACCGACTGAGCCACTCAGGTACCCCCAGAGAACAGATTTTTTGTTTTATCATCTCTAATCAATTTGTCCTCTTATACTTATTGCTTTTATTTTTTCTGAGATTGCTGAAATGTTCTATTTCTGGTTTATTCAGAAGAATACCTCATTCATTTTTGTCTTTACATTTTATAATTTTTTATGCATATAATCCTGTAAATTTAATTTTAGACATATATCCATAAGTTTTTATTAATATTTTCATTGTCATATAGTTCTGAGTATTTAATAATTTCTGTTATGCTTTTTCCTTAACTCACAAGTTATTTAGAAGTATATTTTTCAGTTTATGAAGTTTTTTGTCTTTTTTTTATTGTTAATTTCTAATTTAATTACATCATTGCATAATATTAGTTCTTTGAAATTTACTGAGACTTTCTTTTGGCTTCATATATGGTCAGGTTTTTTTTTTTTAACAAACCATTTTTTTGAAATTTAGCATACATATAGAAAGACAAATACACAAATCATACATATGCTGTTCAATGAGTTATTACAAAGGGAACAAAGACTTCTAATCATACATAGTCATTTTTATTACAGTCCCATGTAAGCTTCCAAAGAATATACACTTTGTAGTCATTAAGTGCAAGGTTAGATCAGGTTTTTAATTAGGTTGTTTAGGTCTCTTATATCTTTCTTTATTCACCTGTGTCTCCTTGCTCTATTTCCAGTATAGAAGTGCATATAATTTCCCAGTGCTATTGCCGTTTGTCCATTTCTCCTTGAGCAAGATTAAAATACACAGGGTGAATTGAAGGTGATATGAGACATTTTAATGCACATGCATCTGTGAAGTGTTTTTACCAAAAGACAAAGCAACTCACACATAATGGTTCGCTCATTCCATCCATTTAGTGTGCTGTATACAAACCAACCAGGAAAAAAAGATTTCTGCTTAAAATATACAGAACACTTAGAAACACATCTGTCATGTAGACATATCCAAAAGCTCATGAATATTACATTTTGCATTTCTCTCCTTCAGAGACAGTCTTTTCATCCTAGTCTTAGCATATATCTGTTCTCATTACTAAAGTCACTTACATAAGGACATATTCGTACTTGAAAGGAACAATAAGTTTCCTACAGAGTGTACAGTGACATTTTCTTACACATTGTCGATTTAACATAAAAGAGGGTTGGTCCCCTAAGCTGAGGCTATGTCATGCTTCTTTCTAGGGCATTAAGTGCTCCTCTAGCATCATCTTTTGCTTGGAGAGAGCAGTAGCCTCCTTATTGGCTTTCTTACCTATGTCCACCCTTCCCATACTCCTGTCTCTTTTCCAAACAGGAGATAGAGTGGCATTTTTAAAATACACATCATCCTAGCACCCCTATTTAAATCCTTATATAACTTCAAGAGCCACTAAAGTCTGTTTCCTGCCTTTTCAGCTGTGCTTGGCTTATTCTCCCCATCGCCATCTGTGCCCCAGCCACACTGGCCTCTCCTCAGTTCCTTCCTTCCACAGGGCCTTTGCACTTCCTTTTCACTCTGCTTTAAATATCACACACCATACCTCTTTTATCCTGCAGATCTCACTCAATTCTATCGCTCCTTGGTTAACCAATAAGGTCAAATCCCTCTACAAGCTTTCGTAGCATTGTAGACCTCTCCTTTACAACACTAATGACAATCCTAATTTTACATTTTTTATTATTTAGTTAATCCCTGCCCCATATCCCACTACAATTCAGGCTCTTTGAAGACCAGGCCACAGCAGGCTGGATTCACCCTGCATCCCAACACTAGCACAGTGCCTGGCTCATCACAGCAGTGGTGGCAGGCTAAATGACCAGTTCCTTTCTTCACTTTAAAGTGAATATATTAACCAGATATGCCTTCACCCCTCTTGCTGCCTCTGTTTTCATTCCCTGTGTACTTCCAGCAACACTGCATGCTCACCACTCCTTCTCTCTTCACTCCCCTCCCACTGTGAATTAAAAATTCAAGTCCAAAAGCACTGTCATTAATGTAGCTTTTTACTGAAAATTTTGTGTGGTTACAGAGGATGGAGTACATTACAAAGTAAAATGCCCTAACAAAGCCCTTTAACATCTCTGCTTCCTCCCAGCCTTGTCTCTACAGCAGCTGGAGTTGTCTTTCCTCTTCTTTTGCCCCCCCCACCCCATCCACCCCCAAATGTACTCTGGAAACCCCTCCAGCCAAACTGCCTCCTCCTCCACCTGCTTCCAAATCTATACTCAGCAAAACAAAGCACAGCCATCAGCCAAGCCATGACTCCTGGGTCCTTAGTTCATTGGGCCACTTGCATTTATAAAAATTTGGAACAAAAAGTGTTGACCCTTTGTTCATCTTTTCCTTTACTTGCTGATAGTCTTCCCTCTATCAGCGCCATCCATGCCCTCCCTACTGTCTGCTCATCTGACTGAAATCTTATATCCATTAAGATCCAATTCAAATATCCCACCTTCTAGAAACCTTTCCATAAGACCCTTAAGTTGAGGTAATTTTTCTCTTCCCTAAAAATGCACACTACTTCTTTTATTCTTCTTGGTACTACAAGCTATGTTAGGATTGTTTTAGTCTCCCTCTCCTTTAAGAGCAAGTTCTGTTTCTTACTCTACAAGGTCTGAAGGGTCTGGCTCATGACTCTCTGCACTGCAGGCTGCAGTGCTGGTAGAGTTACAACAAAACATTTTATATTTCTCTCAGATTTTGGTCAAAGCCTCTTCGAGAAAGCTAGTGATGATAGCCAATATTTCAATTTCAGAGCCACCTAGCAGAAACTACTTTTTCCCCATGAAGAATCTCTGTACATATTGTGGGTGGGAAATAGTACAGCTTCTGGAGCTATACTATTTAACAAGTTTGGAGAGAAGGTCTCTCTCCGGGTAAAAGATACTGTTGACATCTTTGCCTGGGTTGACTCTGGCTTTCTAAAATGTAGCAATAGTCTGGCCCCTGAAAGACAATCAGGGCTCCTGAGAGAGTTTGAGTCTAACTCATGTGATTTTTTAAAAATTCCAAGGAGATGGCTAAAAATGTTGTCATATAAATTTAAGCTCTTGAGGTTTAGAGGGGGACATATTGCTAGCCGTCTGTGTTCTGTTATCATTATTGTGATCTTCAGCGGAGCAGATCTCTCAGTGTGTCACAGGTACCGTGACCAAGCCCAGTGATGAGGTTTGCTTTATGTGTCTGTGGCTGACCGAGGACAGCTAAGATGCAACTTACCATCACTTGCTCAGATTTTCTATCAAATTATGTTACCTTCTCAACAAGAAACTGTAAATATCTCTAAATTCTTTCATTCCTATAAGCATCTTCATTACTCTGGAAATGATATCATCCCACTTTAAAAAATATTGGGGTAGCTTTTATTTCTTTTATTATGGAAATTTTCAAGATACACAAAAGTAGAGGAAATGATACAATAAGCCCCTTATACTCATCCTGACCTTTTAAAATGGAAATATTTTGCCAATGTCATTTTATCTATCCACCTACATATACATTTCACTTTTCTTTTTACTGGATTGTTTTAAAGAACAATTTTTAAATGACTCTTTCATTTTACCCATAAATACTTTAGGATGTATTTCTAACAGTTAAGGAGGGTTTTTTTCCTACATAACCACAATGCTATTATCACACGTAACAAAATTGTCAATAATCTCAGGAGCATTTTAAAAATAGGATTCTGGAAAAAGCAAGCCAAAGGAATGAGTAATATAGAATTTCAAGCACTATGGTAAGCAGTTTGGGAAGATGCTTTTAGCAAAGAGGGTACTTTCACTCTTGCAAATGACATCACAGAGCCAGATGCCACTTTCTCCTACATATCCATAATTGGATTTACTTTCTTACCCCCAAATATATTCCCTTGTTCAGTTCAAGACACCAGCAAGCACCCAGGAGCTAAAGCCCCAGAAACAGAGTCTTTGTAGAGTCTCCCCCCGCCCCCACCTTTGGTACTCCGTTTAACCAGTACTGGAGACCGAGAACTCTGGGTGAATATTGCCCATCTCCATCCCTCCTCTGCACTCCTACTTCCACTCCTTTTGTCTGGGCCCCTGCTGTCTATCTCTACACTGAAGCTATCGAAAGCTTTTCATTTGTCTTCTCCCAGAAACGAGCCTGAGACAGGATTTGAGTATAAATAATTTATTGGAGAAGTGATCCCAGGAGACCTGGCAGCTGACCTGGGGAATGAGACAGGGAAGTGAGAAAAGCCAGCACAGGATGTGTTGCAGGTTATATTCAGTTAAACACTGAAGGACACCAGAGCTCCATCCCACTGGACAGGTCTGGGAGACAGAACAGAATACCCCTCAGCATTATCCCAACCAGCAGGCAAGGGAGCTGGGATCTTACTTATCCATCAGTTCTCCACCCATCATTGCCTTATGACTGCTCTCAGGGGCAAGAAGTCCCCAACACTTCTGGCCTGCACTGTGCATGGACTAAGCCTGCTGCCAGCCAGAACTCGTAGGGTCATGGGCCGTCAGTGTATAACGGTGAATACTCAGGGGACAGGGGCCGGGCACTGAGAGCACTACATTGCCTCCCTTCTCACTCCCCTGCGCAGAAGCAGGGATAACTTTCTGAAGTGCAAATCTGATTCAGGTACTTCTCTATTCAATAAAAAGAGTATGTGGATAATGCTATAGACCAGTCTTACTTATTTCCCCTGATGGAGGTGACTTGTCTTGAGAGGTACTGAACCATATGATCCTGAGCACCTATGGCATGCCTGTTGCAGGTGGCGCCAAAGTCTGGGTTGGACTTTGAGTAACTACTTGTGAGTTCACGGAATAAATAGCTTTATTCATATGTTTATAGTTAAAACCTTGTTTGCTTACAGAATAGATTGGGAGGGGAAGTAACAAATGATTGCCTCTGGTTTGGATTCTACTGGTGCAGACCTTTACCTCTGAACAGTTATATATAGACCTTTCCAGACGGTGGAGTGCCTCTCTCCCCACTGGTGCACCAAAACTATTGTGGTAATACTTTGTTCTTTATGCAGTCACATTATCTGGGAATCTCAGTGTGATTTACAAGCTTACATAACTTCCCAAATGAGTCAGCAGGCTCATCAAGAAGGCAGCATGGTGCAGTGGAAAGAACATGGCATTTGGTGCCAGATAGAAAGTTCAGTACCTGCATCTGTCACTTCCTATGTGTTAGACAAGTTATTCTACCTCTCCAAGCCTCAGTTTCTTCTTACAACAAATGGGGATCAGAATACCTACCAAGGAGGGTTATTATAAGGATTAAATGAGGTAAAGAATGCTCAGTGTGCTACATCAGAGACCCTGAGTCCCAGTTCACCTTCCCCATCCTATAGCCTGGTTTTACTTATCTGGCAGAGTCCTTGAACCTTACTGATCTGCAGTGAGTAGAAAATGCTGATTTTCTACTAGACAAAGCAAGTAAAGCTTTACCTCCTTTTAGCACTAGAGGATTTTAGATGAAAATCTGAATCAGTTCTTTGTAAAGGAAAACTGTTCTTGCTCCATTCTGGACAAAGCATCCACATCATGTATGAAATAAATCCATACCAGAAAGGGCTGGGGTGCTCCAGGAAGGGCTAGCTGGCACGGTCTGGCTCAGCACCCACGGCAGCCAAAGATTGCTGGTGTTTAGTGGTGACTTAGTGAGCACACGGCAAGACATGCAGCCGGAAAAGCGAAATGTGCAGGAGAGGATTGAAACCCCATCTGCATAGCTGCTGAGCACGGTGGGGAGTGGTGAGGAATGGCGGTGCAGAATGCCCTTCGAGAGACAAAGCGGCAGCATACAAATGAGGGCACTGCTGTGCCAGCCAGGGCTCAGGATGATTCTGGAACTGTTTTTTCAAAGTGGTTGTCGCAAATGCCTGCAAGTTAAAATAATAATCATAAATAAAATCCCTGGTCAGCAAATGAGCACTGCTGCAAATGTTCCTCCCTGCCGGTCGCAAGGCTATTAGGGCAGGATTACCAGACAAACTGATTTCCAGGATCTGTATAGCCTGCATAGGACATAGTTAGCAGTCAGCTGGGGTCAGCAGAGAGAGTGTTTATAATTAAGGGGTGATTGGTGAGTATGTCCAAAACAGCAAAGAAACCTCTTAAAAGAAAAATCAGGAGCCAGTCTTTGAACTTAGAAACTAGAGAATGTTAGAACATGAAAGATTCTTTCTGATCATTGAGCTGTGCTGATGATTTTTAAATGCTAAAGAAACAGCAGAACCTTTCTTTCAAGTAAAATGTTATGCAGACTCTCTCCCTGGAAGGCAAACAAAAGCAATGCTGCTCGGAGTAGGGGAGGGAAGAGGAGAGGACAGTGTAGTTCTGGAGCCCCAGCCTCTCCCACTCCCCAGCCTCCACTTTAGACCTGCCAATGTGGCCCAGAATATAACCTGCAAATCATTAAGCCCCACTGACCACAGTATGAAAACCTCCAGGCTAGTCTATTCCATACATTGTACAAATGAGTTTTGGCTCAAAGAGGGAAAGCAATTAGTATAAGGTCACCCAGCAGAACTGGGACTAGAGTCCAAACCTCTTGAGTTTAAATTCTTGCTCTCTCCTAAAAACTATCTCCCCTTAAAAAAAAAAAAAGAAAAGTATCTTTAAAGATAAAGTTACCTCATGAAATAGCTTGTTAAAGTAAATGAGAAAGACAGAGGCATCCAAGTGTAAATACTGGCTTTGGAAAGAATCCAATTCTATCTTCTTGACTACTGGACCCAAGTGCAGCTTCTTATTACATTTATTTTTAGGACTTTTAGCATAGCAGTCACAAAATCCAAGTGGATTTGGTAAATTAATGGCCTCTTAAACCAGGGTAAGTCTAACCGGTTTGTGCCTTCTAGAAAGCAAACTAAAACTACAATAGCTTAGTATCTTTAAAAAAGTTATTTTTAAGACACTGGCATAGTAAGAAAGAAATCTAAAATGCATGGCAGGTGGAGATGGCCAAACTGAAGCTCTCACACAGCAGAGCACAAGGCATTTCAGATTCCTGACTCTACTGGCCACGATAAGACCCCGAGCAAGTCACAACCTCTCTAAACCTCGGTCTTCTTTCAGAAATCTACAAAATGATGAAATCATTAGAGTCATTAAAAGAATATTCAATATTCAACAGAACCCTGACACAGAACTGCCCAGTACTTGGTCAGCCAGCACTGTGCTGGTTTCATGCACAACAGAGGCCTCTGTTTCTGAGTCAGAGGGTCTGGGAATACAATTACTGTAGAGGGGAGAAAAGCAGCAATATGGAGACGCTGTGGGTTGAAAGGAAAGTGGGAGGAGAGAAGCAGATGCAGAGAAAAGCAACGGGCTCCCTTTCACGCATCAGAGGACTGGATTTTGGACTGGATTTTGATCACATCCATCCTAGACATTTATGTGACATCTATTACCCTGAAGCCCTCTAAATGTTTCCTAATGGACTTGCTTTGGGAATTCCATTCCAAGGTCTTGAGCTATGTGGCCTCACTTTAAACTAGGAATGTTCACTTAAAGATGGTAGTAAGTGGTAGCAAATGATAAAATGATACCAAGTGTTTATAGGGAGAAGAAAAGCAACATTTTTTATAGTGCAATATCCCACGCATTTTGTTATTCAGTATAATACTTACTGTAACTTTCAAATTATATATCATTTCTCCCCATTTTACAGATCTAGATGCAGAGAGGTTTAGCAACTCATTTAAGATAACAGCTATTTTATGTAGTCGTTGGGACTGTGAGCCCCCTCGGGATACAGACTTTCTCATTCATGCTTCTGTCATCAATGCCACACATAGTGCCTGGTACAAAAGTAATTGGTACACATCACTAAAGGAATAACTGAAGGAAAAGGCCAAGCTTTACATCCAGATCTGCTCAACTCCCAAGTCTAATTCCCACGACCCCCAAACTTACAGAGTTGATTAAAAACAATTGTTATTTGGCCAGTTGTTCTTAACCCCTTCTTTACTATGTAATTGGAAATGTTATGAGCTCTGGTTTCTATGCCTGTTTAAACCTCTAGCTACATAATTAGTTACTGAGTTCCCATCTCATGGCTGAATCTATAATTAAGCAGGTTTTTTTTTTTTTAAAGACATAGTTAGCCAAAGTCCCAGGTTCCCTAGAATGCGTAACATTCACCCAGAGGACCACACTTGGAAGAAAAACACAGGAATGGAAAGTATTTTATTATACTCCAGCATCAATGCTCTCCCTGGTCACCTTAAGCAATTACAGAACAAAAGCTGGGTTTTTTTTTTTTCCCTCATCAGTAAACACAAATTTTAAAAGGCACACTTTCATAGAGTTTCTTCACAGTACATCTTAGAAATTAAGCAAAGCTTGACTCACTAGTACACAAGGATGGTAACATATTACAGTTTCTGTCCAGAAACTGGATGAAGGTAAGATTTTTATAAAGACTTGTCACGAATGTTGTACTACAAGGGCCCCCTCAGGTGTGCCTGCGATCTCGCTCTGATTCAGGCTTCAGGACTCAGCAAGGCAGGCCCCGTGATCTGTGAGCAGGCGGTTCTGATAGCGTGAGTGGTCAAAGCCATGTCTTCTTGTCCTTCCACTTAGGGCCACTTCCTCTCTGGTGTGTTGACCAAGGCTATACCTGGCATGGCTCCAGTCATCCAGGGTCCGTCACTAGGCCTTTTCACTTGTGTGCTCGTCTATTTCTTCCTCCCTCCACTTTTCCCAAGGATTGACCAAGGGGTCTCATGGGCTTAGCCTCTCTAAGGTGCTGTGGGAGCAACATAAAGAACAGAGTATGAGCTTCTAGACCTTGTGGGCATTTACTGATTACATACCTGGAACTCAGGTGTGACTACAAGGCCCCCAGCGAGCTGAGCTGGTCACTTAATTATTGTCACCTTCCTTCCTCATCAGCTCCTGAGACCTTAGAAAGTCTGTCCTGTTATTATAGCCTGAGCAGTGTGATTCTCCCTTATTTCCCTCCACACGGGGTGCACTAGGACATCAACACAAATGCAGCCCTCTTGCCTTGAGTGAGATAGCACCCATGCCACCATGTCAGAGAGGTGTCAGCCCTTTACAAGTCAGTCAGTTGGAGAAGATAACAGGGTCAGTTCAGCCTTGTGGATAATTCTCCTTGCTTTCTATACTGGCTTTGGTTACCTCTATTTGCAGCCTGCACTAAACTACTACATATATATACATATATATATGTAGTATATATATGTAGTGTATATATATGTATAGGTGTATATATATATTTGCTTGGTGGTTGGATTGAGTCTGTCAGAAGTCAGACATCCTCTTTATATTCTCCTTATTTCCTGCTCTGAGTTTCCCTCTAGAACATCTGCTCTGGTCAAAATATTTTCTTTTTTTTTTTTTAATGACAGTTTTATAGTGTACAGTTCAGTGCTTTTAGTATATTTTCAGAGTTGTACATCACCACTATCTAATTTCAGAACATTTTCTCACCCCCAAAAGAAATCCCATAGTCATTAACAGTCACTTCCCATCTCCCCCTTCCCCCTGACAACCGCTAATCTATTTTCTACTTCTGTGACTTTGCCTATTCTGGACATTTTGTATAAATGGAATCATACAATATGTCATCCTCTGTGACTGGCTTCTCTCAATCAGCATGAAGGTTTCAAGGTTAATCCAGGTTGTAACATGTATTAGTACTCCATCCCTTTTTGACTAAATAATATTGTACAAATAGACTCTATTTTGTTTATCTATTTGTCAGTGGACACTTGGGTTGTTTCCACTTTTTGGCTATGATGAATAATGCTGTAATGAACATTCATATACAGATTTTTGTGTGTATATATGATTTCACTTCTCTTGGGTGTCTATCTAGAAGTGGAATTGATAGGCTGGCAAAAATCTGAGGGAAACAATTCTTTTTTTTTTTTTTAAGGAAACAATTCTAATGGTCTTCATTCCTGTCTGTTTCCCAGGGAATACAATTTCTCTATATTCATTAAACAAAGGTCCTAGACAAAGTACCTGCTTTTCCAAATCAGTTACAAAGCCCAAACATCTCCACTCTAAACACTGTGTAGCCCAGGATGGGGACCGTCACTGCAGTGATTCACATTAAACAGCGCTTGTAGCACCCAGAGAAGGTGTGCAGAACCAGCCTCTTCTGACCAGGCTTTAATCTTATAAACAAAGGAACATTTATGGTCATGTCATTCCCTGTTTAAAACTGATTCCTTGAAATCTAGTCTCTTGTATCCTGTCCATAATCTTGGACTATGTATGCATAGCCTAGAATAAGCAATGTACAACCTTGGAATCCTAAATTGCCCTTTCCCCACCATCTGCTCTGCAGGTTTCTGTTTATAACTGAAGTCTGCCCTCTGCTGGTGGTAGCCAGCCCTGACCTGCAACATGGAGCAGCTGAGCAGATTTCTTCCAAAATCATTTCTTCTCCAGGTACATTTGGGAAATGGCTACAATTTACTTAGCTTATAGCAACAGGGAGCAACGACATCTTCTGCAAGGTATTGCTCTTTTATTTTTTGCTTTTTGATGTTTGTAAATTGTTCCCTTTTATTCAGAAGTAAGTTTCAGTTACTGATGAGCCACTTTGATTTGTGATGAATCACCATTATTTGTATTTATTCAGTGCGTCCAAGGCCGTCTGTACCTCTTGACTCATAAGTCACTTCACTTCCATGGTAGAAGTGGGCAAAGGCTAGTCTAGATAGAACACAATATGGGTTGTGGGCTATCCACTGTCTAGTAGTTTTTCAGAGGTAGTTTGTAGACTGCCTTGAGTAAAGAAAGACTCTGGGACTGATTCTCCTCAAGTTTTGTGGGATATTCCACTTGCCCTGTCGGAAAGCTGCAGGGCGTCGGATATTTGGGGATCCCAAGCAGACACGGCAACCACGTGGGCAGTCTGGCCAGAGAAGCAGATCCAGGAGGAAGATGAAAGATGAGTGGAGAGGAAGCCAGAGCCTAGGGAGATGAGACAGTGTAAGCAAAAGGCTGAAGTGGTGATGGGAGGAAAGGAAAGAAGCTAGAGGAGGGAAGGTGGTTTCACAAGGGCAGAACAGGGGACTAAAGAAGTGACTGCTTCCCTGAGGACCCTTACTGCTTTCTGCAATGCAGTTAACTGTAACAAAGGAGAGGGAATCCTTTCTGATGTTTTTATCCAGAGTCCTTGAGAATAACCCTATGCCTCTAACCTCATGTTTTAGGAACATTTTAACTTTTTGTCCTGAGAGAAATGCGGCACTTTTCTGAAAGAACACTGAATTTTTAGAGAGACAGTTTGGGTTTCTAACATCTGAGTAGCAGGGAGGGAGGGGACTAACAAGAATTCTTTATGGTAAGCATACCTCTAGTCAGAGGTCTGGAAATCTGTCCCCCTTCCCAAAAGTACAGCCCTAGTGGGGGACTCCATTGCCTAGAGCCCCCACTAGTTCCGCTGCTCATCCCATGGCCACCGCCCAGAAGTCCCACTGTCCCTGTCAGTCTCCTTGGGACGGCAGAAGCCAGGGCTCAGTGTGTAATAGAGATTCCTATGTTCTGTTCTGTCTCTTCCTTTCCGTCTTCCTCTTGCCTCCTCTTTTACCTGCTTCACTGGTCCTCTGGTTTCAAGTTCTCTCCTCCTACATCGCCCCTCTCTAGGCTTTGTGACTTTGAACTCAGTCATTTTAGGAAAGACAGGGCTTACTGTGTTCCCATGGCTGGACGCTGCCCCTTTAAAATCAACCTTCAGTTGGAAGGAAGAGAGAACCAGGTCTTCTGCCTTTCCTCCCAGAGATAAAAAGCTATTCTTAGCAGTCAAATCGGCTTGGCATTTGGGGAAACTTGTGTTTTTCTCCTTCCCGCCCCAGGGGTTTTGCCATTGCAATTCCTTTTCCTCATGCAGAGAAAGTGAAGGGGAGAAAGAGAAGGAAAAAAGAAGGAGGGGGACCATCACTGCTGCCCTGATAGGCTCTTTTCAGGACTTATTCTGGAAGGCTGGTGCAGGCGGAGGACCCTCACCCCAACCACAGACCTGTTTAATTCTAGCAGTCATTTTTCAGGCAAGAAGACTAAAGGCCAAATGAGGTCCCTTCAGGCCTTTCCACAGCACTTTGTATGTGGCACGTGTTCATTAAATATGTTTGCTCAGCCAGCCTTCTGCCTGTACCCTCATTAGGGTGGGTCTCTCAGGACTGCCCTCACTGGGCATTTAGGGCCGTGGCAATCAGTCAGGGCATTTATGACCCAGCATTAAAGAGAAAGCTTCGGAGAAACCAAGAACTAGGGAAATAAAAAATTTAAAAATTGTAAAAAAGGAAAGGAAAAAAATGGGTATGCAAAGCTCAAGAAGACTTACGTAATTGGATTCTTCTTGGATCCAGATGGTGAAATTCTGCAGAGTGGCCGGCAGGGGGAGCTCAGGCAGTGTATCAGAACACCAGCGCCGTGGTTGCCTGGAGCCAAAATTCCGCACAAACAAAACAAAGAACCTTTGTGGTTTCTCTTGGGTTCTTAATCCAGACAGATGCAGTCCAGGACGGCCTGATCATCATTCTAGGGGACTCAGCTAGCATCTCGCAGAACACTGATTTAATAGGTCTTTGTCTCCCTGCTTCTCTCTCCCCCAAATTGTATCCTCTGTGTTCTGTTCGACCTCTAATCCCTTTTCTCAAACTCTCTCAGTATCCCTTTGTAATTCTGGTTTTCTCTGAATCTGTGTTTCTGTCTATGCTTCTTGTTATTTTTCTGTATCATCCAAGGTCCACTAGTAACATAAATGAAAAATAAATGGAGATGAACCCACCCAAGGGCTGAGCTCTGAAAGATTTTGAGATCTTACAAAAACTAATACTTTGAATAAAATGTACCCTGTGCAACAAAAGTGGCTAATTCTGCCACCACTTAGCTATGCAGTCACGTCTTTCATGTCTATTCTCTTGTCTCTGTCCTCCGGGCGTGCTGCCCTTGCCACCACACAACCTTTCCACTGCCAGTTGGTTACTGCCAAGCTGCTGCCCACCGCCCCCCCCAACCAGTGACCTCCAGTAGTTGTCTCCCTACCTGACCAGCAAGACAAGGTTCTCCAGGTCTTTGAGAAAAGATGCCCACACCTGAATAGTTGAACCTCTAGTGACACAGTATTTTGTTTCTTAAGTAAGACCCAGCCCTTCATTTCCAGAACACACTGAAACTCTTGTGAGATCAGGGGTTGAGGGGCTCCAGAGGAGAAAGACAGGGACTCAGCTTTGCACTCTACATGGAACCTCTTACTATCTAATATTCAGGTGCTGGGCTGGATCTGGTCTATTCTGTCGCAGTATCCTCATTTATGGTGACTGTCTCTCGAGGATCTTCCTCCTGGTCTTTCTTTCCAGACTGACCCTGGGGGACCTTTAGTTTATCACACAATCTGTATATCTGACTCGGTGGAGTAGCAGAGATTGAATTCTTTTATTTTTTCCTGGGCGTTAGAGCCCTGGAGAGTCAAGAAAGGCAACTGAGTGTATGTTTTAAGGTTCCAGAACATCCTGTGACAGTCAAGCACCCCAAGCATTGATGGAAGGCAGCTTTGCCTGGAACCCAGAGAGGCCAAAGGAGGACCCTGAGCAGGCACAGCATACAGATGGCCCCTGGGCAGTGGTGCTCAGCAGGAGCTGTTTCCGGTCCAGCCCTAAGTACTGTGACTATGGCGGGTGGGGACGTGTCCTCCTCACTTCTGCACGTTATGGTCCCTACCTCCAAATCCATTCTGTTCTATCCAGGTTCTCTTTTTTTTCCAGGTCCAGTCATTTGTGTCCCTGAGAGGGACACAATATTAGATCTGGTACGACATGACACTCTTCAGTCTTGGCACCTTAATTTTCTTTAAGCCTCCTGGATTCAAGGATGGTAGTGGTGCTATGATCAGATCACAGTTGTCTCTGCCCTGCTCAATACTTGGTAACCATCATCACTTCCTAGTTCCAGAACCTGTTTGGAATAAAGTTCAAGACCAAAGTAGGGAGTGTGTGTGGGGGCGGGGGGCAGAGAGGCAATGCAATTTAAAAACATTTACTACTTGCTTGCCCTTGCAAGGCCCTGGCCATACAGAGAACAAGACATAGGCCCTGTCCTCAGGGAGCAAATGCTTCTGTCAGAGTGACCCACTGTATCTCTGATCAGGAATAAAAATGAAACTGCTGCAGAAAAACCCAGCACTGCAAAGTGCTAACATCATCAGGCAGGTTGCCTCTGCAGTGCAATCTATAATCTCTGTGACTTCCAGTACCAAAAGAATTGCTATATGACTTTCTAAATTAAGCTTTGCATTACTTTGGAAATTAACAAAGCATTCCTTCCCACAGACACTGTTCCCAAATTAAACATTTTGTGCTTGTACAGCTGTTCAAATGTTGGTGAACTAAAGATGAAAAGGTTCTTAGGAAGGGAAGGAAGGTGGGTGCCTAATAAGGGCAGGGGAGCACTACGGGGGAGTACTTGGAGGGGGACCTGGGGGTCAGGTCTTACAAGGCAGTTGCAGATATTACAAAACAGTTGGAGAAGTTTATAATCCAGTTAGTGAGCACATAAAATGTTTTTTAAATTATTAGGTCTAGATAAATGTAGGTTAAGGGGGCCCACTATGATCAAGTATTTAAAGGCATACTTTTAAGTGGAAAACTTGAGAAGTGGCTCTTCCCCACCTCTAATCAGTAGAAGCCAGAGGAAACAGGAAATAAACAACTGCTAAGTTGGCATCTTAAGGTCACTGTGAGGCTGTTAAACACTAGAATGGGTCACAGAAGGATGGCTGTCATCATGGCTGTGACTCTCCTCTAGAGGTATTTATTGAGAGGACAGAGCCTTTGTGTTCTACAACACTGCAGATAACATCCAAGGCAGAGACAGAGGCAGGTTCTGGACGAGCTAGCTCCCCAAGTTCTCTTCTAATCTAGGAAAGAAAACAACTCGTATGGCATTAGAGGCCTTTGGCAGCTGCTAGAGACAGGGACAGATGAAAGGCCCACGGTCCCCACTGGCCCACCTCTCACCTACATGCTAGGGACCCTTCATTAAGCTGCCTCTGTGTCATTTGTTTCATGAACTTGTACTTAGATCTTTGCTTACAGAGATATGAGCCATCTTGGCAAATGTTTTTTTTAGAAAGCCTTTGCTCACAAAAATTCTGTCTGCAATATTTGGATTGGCCTGAAATATTTGGATTGGATACCAGGCCTCTCATTTTCTACACAAGTTGTTCCCAGCTTATCTCTGGGTCTCTTCCAGAAGGGCATGAATTATTTGGTGGTGATGTAACTTGAAACCCAGATTCTCCTTGGAAACCATTTTCATAGAGGTTGGCTGGGTGGTAAGGAATGGAAATAGGGACTGGAGCAGAGGAGAGTGAAGAGGCTACAAAAAAAAAAAAAATCCACATTTAACCAGATAGTATTTTCCATGCAGCTGAGGGAGCAAGAGGCCCTGCCTTCAGGAAACAAGGCCCCAGGGCCCACGGAGGCAGAAAGCTGTGCTGGGCCCCGGCTCGCCTGCTGTTCCAGGGCATAGTCCTGGGCAGGCTGTCCTCTGGACTTGGCTATGACACCTTTTACCTGTATGGTGCTTGATGGTTTAAAAAGTACTTCCACGCATTTGTCTCACAATTATGCTATGAGAGAGGAAGGGCACAAATTATTCTCCTCATTTTAGAGATTAAGAAGCTGAGGATCAGGGCAGTTAGACAATGTGCTATCACACACATAGAGCAATGGAAAGCTAGAACTTCAGCCCAGGTCTTCTAATTTGAGCTCAGTTACTCATCCTTGTGAGTGGTCCAGTGTGCCTCTGAAATCAGAGAACTCTGGCCCATCTCTCCAGAAAGATAAACTTGGATTTTTGGATGCTTAGGCTCAACATAGACTCCAGGTAAAATTCCCATACTCTCGGCCACCCTTATGAATTCTTGGGAATGTATGCATGCCCTGCTTCCCTGATCAGACTGCAAGCTGCTTGGAGGTTCAGGCCGTGTGTTTTCTTTTCCCTCCCACTCCCCGACAACTGTCACAGAGCCAAGCACTTAGCCAGGGCTGTTGCATTACCAGGAGGAGGCAAGGCAAAGTAAAGAAAGCAAAATAAGTAAGTGGGACAGATGTCCATTTCCACATTTGACCCCTTGTCCTACAAGAACTGGTATCCTTGTACACGTTCTGTCTAAGACAGTCATCTGCTGGCCACACTATTCCCCAAGTCCTAGAATACAGCAGTTTCCCATGGTGGCAGCAGTAATATCCTCCTCCTCAACATTATTTTCCAGCACAAGATGGGTTCAGAAACATGAAGAAATATGACCTCAGTGATCTTACACCCCAGGATCCTGATGGAAGTAAAGAAGATAGACCAGCTGTCTTAGCCGGGGAGTAGCGGTGAGTCCACTGGAGGGGTTGTAATGAGCTTAAATTGAGAGGGAGGGGTGGTACTGAAGCAGGAGCAGCCAGAGCATCCAATGAACACTGTTGAGGACATCTGGGTGACTGGGAGGAGAGAGTGCCTTCCAGCAGTGGGAGGGGTAAGTGTGTCTGGGAATGCCTCAGTAAGGCAGAGCCCAAGGCCAGTGACAGTTGTCTGACCACCGTGTACCCTTGGCACCTAGCCTCAGTGCAGTCTTGCTTCATCTCCCTAAAACTTTACCCTCATCAGCAATTGTGACTCCAGTTCTTTCACCAGAGCTACAAGGAGGAAACACTCACTGGTAATCCAGAGTCAAGGACAATTGACTAGATAAACAGAGATGGCCCCAGTTTAAGACCTTTGCCCCATTATTACCCTGCCATCTATTTGTTACCCTGCATCTCTAGTCCTTACTTTCCCAGATTTGATGGAGAAAAGGAAAAGGATTCCAAGACTGTTGTAAGCGGAGCCACTCCCAATAAATGAGACCATCCCATACCCTAGGGATGGACTCAGTTGAGCTTCACTGGTCAGAAGAAGAATCTGAATTTCAGACAAAGGAGGTGTCTTTCTTACCTTATAGATAACAATGACTTTACTATGAGAACAATTCTCTGGTGATACAATATTACAGAAAACCAGGACCCTAGAGATTATTACATAGTGATCCAACACCCTCATTGACAGATGAGGGGACTTAGGAGAATGACAATCAGTGTCCAAGCCAACCAGGAAGTTAGTGAAAGAATCTGCACTAGAACCCAGAAGTCCTGACCCAACACCACACTAGCCCTTCTCCTATCTTACCTGCTCTGGCCCTTTTAGATGCCAAAGATTTCCACTCAGGGAGGGGCAACTGTGAGCAACCAAGGAGGGAAGGTCTGAATTTGCAAACCTTCTTTGTGGAAACTACTGCTCTTTAGGAGATGTTTTTATGTTGCAGCCTGCCCTGGGGACTCTGCCGTTGCCTCCCTGCATCCTACAGGGAGAGAAAGAACTGAAATTTCTATTCTAAAAGCCCTTCTGACTGCCAGGCCTGCCCCCTCTGGCCAAACACAGTACCTGATCTCTTCCTAGTGGATCTCCACCCATCAGACAGTCCTGGAGCAAAGGGGCTGATACCCTGTCAGGTATAAGGGGGAAGCGGAACGTCTTGCACAGACATAAATGCCCTACAAGTGAATGACTAAGGTTCTGACTCTTCTACACGGCCTCCAGTTCACCACTTCCAAAAGCATCCAGCAAACTTGCATTCAATGTGTGGATCAGATTAAGTCAAATAACCAGATATTTATTGAGGTATTATTGGAAAGGCAATGTACAGGTGCTGGGCTCTATACAAAGACATGCCCAAGTCCCTGACTTGAAAGGACTCAAACCCTAACTGGGGCAGACCAGGTGATATTTCATTTTAAGTTAATATCACGAGGTAGCAATACAAGAAGTGCCATGAGGCAACAAGTGACCATTTGCAAAATTACTGGAATAGATACTCTGTGCATTGGTACACAGGAAAAAACACTGTGAATTGAACAGTCCAGGGAAGCTTTTAGAAAAGGAAAAACCTCATCAGGACTTTGAAGGATGGATAGAATACAGAGGAGTGGGGAGAAGCTTTGAAAGAGCATTATAGAAATTGGTAACTGACAGATGATACAAAAGTAGGAAAACGCCAAGTGTGTTGAGGGCAGTGAGTAGTGATAATTGCAATAGTAGATGATGCTTATCATATATCAGACACTGTTCTCAGCAGCTAATATTTATTAATTCTCCTGATTCTCACACAGTTCAAATCATTACTATTATTATCAAATTTTAACAGTCGAAGACACTGAGGGATAGAGAGGCCTAAGTAACTTACCTGAGGACACAGCTTGTATGTGACTGAACTGGAATTTGAACCCAGAGGCTACACACATTCAGCCACTGCTTCTCTCACTGTGGCTAGAAGGGTTCGTTTCTTGGAAAGGTATGTTGGTGGCAGATCACAGAGGATCTGGAATACTGCGTTACAAACTTGAACTTGATTTTGTGGTCAGTAGGAGAAACATTAAATGTTTCTGAGCAGGCGGGCGCCTGGGTGGCTCAGTCTGTTAAGCATCTGACTCTTAATTTCAGCTCAGGTCATGACCTCACAGTTCAATTCATAAGATCAATCCCTACTGTCAGTACAGAGCCTGCTTGGGATTCTCTCTGTTTCGCTCTCTCTATGTCTCTCTCTCTCTCTCTCTCTCTCTGTCTCCCTTCCCCCCTCCTCTCTCTCTCTCTCTCAAAATAAATAAATTAACATTTAAAAAAACACAAAAGTTTCTGAGCAGGGAAGTGGATCTCTGTTTAGGATTTTAAACTGAGACACACACAGGAAGGAAATCCTAAGGATAAAGACTATATTAGCACATAGGTACAGATACCCTCCTTTTCGTAGAGGGCCTTGTGCAGAGTTACTTCCAGTGGCCTCTCGGATCTTAAACTACCAGGGGATCAAATCCTTGGTTGGTGACATGAAGGGAACAATCAAAATGTAAAGAGCCCCGAAATCTACCCAGGTACATGCTCAATAGCCAGGGGCTAAGATGGGCTTAGAGGATGGTGTTTACAGGGAGATCGGAAACATCAGATCAGGAGAGAGTGGGGAAGAGTGGAGGGAAGAAGATGTCAGACAGCAAGTGAGAGGTCAGCAAAATGAGTTGGGACCTTGGGTGTGTAGTTCAATGATATCTTAAGCATGATTGAATCAACGTTTCTGGACAAGGCAGAAACATTGTCAGCTATCTCCTTGATTGTTTTGTAATAGCAGATAATCTCTTTAGTCCCTTGCCTCTTTTTACAAGCTAAAATGGAAAATCTTTTCTCGTGCACAGAATGCTTTTATTTCTCTCTGTGTTCTTTAAGACTCAATTTTGCTAATACATTCTATCAAGCACTATAAAGCTGAGCTTGTTCTCATGACCATCCGCTCTAATGAACGTGGGAGAGATGAAGCAATAAGAACTTTGAAAGGGTAGTGATTGAAATAAGAGCATCTTTTTATGTTTTCTAGGAACTGTATGCACAAAGAAGTCTGCGCAAGCCAATAGAGTAAAAGCATTGGATAATTTGATTTTTGAGCAGAGATTAGATAATTGTCTTGGAAGAGACTTTGGGAATGGTCACGGGAGCTGACGCATCATCCTGCTGAGATGGTCTTCAGGGAATATTAGGTTTATGTGAGTGTTGTTTGGCTCCTGAGTCACAAAGCATGAATTGTAGGGCTGGCCTTGGTCCAGGCTCCAGGGAAAATTATGTACTTACCCTTATCAATTGTGGTATTCAGTGTAACAATTGCCTTGATTTCTGGCCACGCCTTCATGACCCCACTTTTGGAAATGGACTCCAGAGCTGAGTTCCAAGCAGCTGTTCTATGTCCACCCACAGGAAGCCAACAAGTAAATGATGTGGGGGTGGGTGAAATGGTTTCTGAATGTCAAAATCTTGTTCTCTTGAACATGTATTTTTGTTTGAAGAAAGAGTTGGTTAGTTTGTGTTTAAGTGAGGGCAAAAACACTCTAATGTAAGAAAATCAAATGTTGTATAGATATCCCCTCTCCAATCACATGTGTGGTACTGATAAACTATGGCTGTTGGTCTTTCCTTCCTTTGCTGTCTTTTCACCTTCTCAGCTGTTATTGTTTGAGAAGACTTGAGCCCAGGCCTAATGCTGAGTCATTTCTAGCTGGAGCTATGCATAAGGGATTTGGAAATAAGTCACATACTCAGACCCAAATGCTAGGAACCAAGTTACTACATCCAGGCTCCCTTGTTGATCACAAATTCTTCCCTTTCAGCCGGGTCTAGGATAACTGCTGCCCAGAACTAACCTGGGTACATGTGTGGCCCCACAGCCAAAGTTCTTTCTACGTTGGCCCTTCCCTGTATGTTGGCCCAAATCCCAGAGGTGAACTATTACCCTGGTCTCCTCTCCTAAGTTCTTACTTCTTTCCTGCCTAGTACTCTGCTTCTCCTTCTACAACTAGATTTCATCCATCCTTGTCCCTTTCCCCCGTGAGCTGGGGTTTTCTGATGCCAGGTCATGAAATGATTATGCCTTCAGACGGGGCACATTTGTCTGATTGGACCCTTATGTTGATTCCTGTTGATTTAATTCAATGTCTCAACAGGAGTGGAACCACCTCTGAGGGACGTATTGGAAACTCAAGGGGGCATTTTTGATTGCCACAATTATTGGGAGGGGCACTAGTGGCATTGAGTGAGAGGCAACCAAGGATGCTATTATGCAATTGTGTGCAGCACAGACACCTTAACCAAGAAAAGTCATGTGTCCCATTAGAACCTTCAAAAGTCACACTGGACATATGTGTGCAAAAACCTGTTAATACCTGTCTGGATATGGAACTCAGTCCCGTTTTATTTGAAAATACAAGTCACTTTGCATAGTTTTAATATCCATGGAATTTTCCATACATGTCCTCTAAGCTTTTTTATTTTTTTTAGCTTTCAATTAAGAATTTTATTTATTTTTTTTGAAGATTGACATTTTTATTAAAGATATTTCCCCTTTTTTTTCCTTGCAGCTAATTTCAGGTCCTCTTATATTCTCACAAAACCTCTAAATTATTTTTGCCTATTTACTATAATTACAAATGTCCATTAGGCTATTTTAATAAATTATTATTTTTTTCCCCAAAATAAACTTAGATTGTATTGCAGTTTCA
>NC_043704.1:66140439-66176319 GCF_006229205.1 Suricata suricatta | reverse complement strand
CTAGGAGGTTTTTTCCTACTTTCTCCTCGAGGGTTTTGATGGTTTCCTGTCTCACATTCAGGTCCTTCAGCCATTTTGAGTTAATTTTTGTGTATGGTGTAAGAGAGTGGTCTAGTTTCATTCTTCTGCATGTTACATGTCCTCTAAGCTTTTTTAAAGGAAGAGAAGACTGTACTGTATTTGGTTCAGAACTTTACCAGCAGTAGTCATAATTTCAGAAAAGCATCTCACTGACAATGACATCGTTCTCGGTATTTGAGTTGCCAGCACACCTGTCTCTGCCACATTCACTGTGATCTCAAAGCAATGGACTACTTCATTCTATCTTCTAGTTAGTCATCCCCAAGCATTAATATATTCCAATATATATTAAAATTTTATTACCAAATATTCCTCTTCTAACAGAACTTTTCCTTATTTTTATAGTTAGGATATTATATTTAAAGTATGTGTATAGGTGGTTTATTATCTTTGAATTTCTTTTCATAGTAGTAAATAGGACTTTACAAAACATTCATTTAAAATTAGGTCATTGGCTTTCTGTGCTACCCATGGAGGGCTCTATATGGTATTGTTTTATGTTCCTATCGTAAAGGGAAACTTTCACTGTGTCTGGAGCCCTCAGTGTCCTGCAAATTAAGGAATAGGATGCCTTCAAATTCCTTGCAGCAGGAACCCACTTAGGTGCCACCAACCTTGTGTTGCTGTTCCAAATGGAACAGTACATCTACAAAAGGAAAAGTGATGGTATCTACATTATAAATCTGAAGGGAACCTGGGAGAAGCTTCTGTTGGCAGCTCAAGTCATTGTTGCCATTGAAAACCTGGCTCACGTCAGTATCATATCAGCCAGGAATACTGGCCAGCAAGCTGTGCTGAAGTTTGCTGCTGCTACTGCTGGAGCCACCCCTGCTGCTAGAGCCACTCCTATTGCTGGCTGCTTCACTCCTGGAACCTTCATTATCCAGATCCAGGCAGCCTCTTGGAGCTGAGATTTCTGGTGGTTACTGACCCAAGGGCTGACTACCAGCCTCTCACAAGGGTATCTTATGTTAACCTGCCTACCATTGTTCTGTGTAACACAGACTGTCCTCTGTGCCGTGTAGACATTGCCATACCTTGCAACAACAAGGGAGCTCACTCAGTGGGTCTGGTGTTGATGCTGACCTGGGGAGTTCTGTGCATGTGTGACACCATTTCCCATGAATACTCGTGAAAGGTCATGCCTGATGTCTACTTATGTAGTGACCCTGAAGAAATTGGAAAGGAAGAGCAGGCTGCTGCTAAAAAGGCTGTAACCAATGAGGAATTTCAGGGTGAATGGACTGCTCCAGCTCCTGAGTTTATTACTACTCAACTTGAAATCACAGACTGGTCTGAGGGCATGCAGGTGTCCTCTGTTCCTATTCAGAAGTTCCCTACTGAAGACTGGAGCACTCAGTCTACCACTGAAGACTGGTCTGCAGCTCCCACTGCTCGGGCCACTGGGGCAAGAACAACCAGAGTGGTCTTAAGCTGGTCTCTACAAAGGCAAACAAAATGGAAATAAGGTTGATGGAAAATCAAGTTTCTTTAAAAAAAAAAAAAAACAATTAGCTCAGGGCATCTGAGTGGCTCAGTCAGTTAAGCATCTGACTTCAGCTCAGGTCATGATCTCACAGTTTGTGAGTTTGAGCCTCGCATCAAGCTCTGTGCTGAAAGCTCAGAGTCTGGATCCTGCTTCAGATTCTGTGTCTCCTTCTCTCTCTGCCCCTCCCCTGCCTGCACTCTATCTCTCTCTGGAAAATAAATAAACATTAAAAAAAATTTTTTTAATACCTCATTGGGTCTAATCAGATTAAGAATCCTTGACCTAAGTGGATATTGTGGCACTGTCTATTGAAGGCAAGAAAAGACTGAAGATGAGGTCAGTGCCTTCCCAGGGGAAGACTATGGCTGCCTATCAAGGGGTCTTATGCATAGTATCCCCTTGACCACCTTCCAAACTTTATTGTTTTCCTCATCAGGATCTCAGAAGTTTTCAGAATTCAAGGTCACTTGAATCAGGCAAAACCATGAGGTTACTCAATAGTCAACTTACAAATTTACCGTGGGAGACATTTCTTCCCAAGGACAAAAGATCTTATGTCCAGTGGCCAAGGCAGCCATTCCTAGGAACAAAATGAACATGAATGCTGAACAAAGAGTGCAGAGGCTACTAAAGAGAGATCAGAAGAGACACTTCAGTGCCACAGCAGAGCATACTTCTCTGGCAGTCACAAAGGGCAGAGTCTCTCCTCTGCACAGTGCTTGGGTTTTCACTTTCTGTAGCCCAAGTTGATTACTTTTCCCTTCTGTCCACACCCCCATCCTTCATCCAGTTTCCTCCAGGCAATATACAATTCAATTGATTAAATATCCTCTACTAAATGACATTCACATTCTGGACCTGCCTTGCTCTGATTACACCAAATCACCTATCTTGATTGGAGCTATGTGAGGTCCATGCATTTTACAGTCTCTTGTTTTACTCTCACAGATGACTAATCATATCCCTATTGTCTGTGAATTTTACTAGTTCAACTCAGAAGGTGACCTTATGTCCCTGATCTCCAAATTCAAGGAGAGGCAGACTTCCCACTGTTGTGTCCATATCCTGATGTCAGAAATGAGGACTGAGGCTTTCTTAAACTCTTTTCCTGCTCTGCACTAGTCCCTCTAGCTGGGACAGTTTTTCTAATTCTTATCTCAACTTAATAAACAATAAGCCTGCCTTACCCCAGCTTCCCACTGACCCCTCTGCTCCCACCCACCCTGGGGGACAAACTTCTATTATTGATCAAGCTGGAGGCCACCCAAATTATGATAGTAACTGATTATGGGTCAGGAGAAATAATACAGGTATCAGGGTATTTGGATTTTTTGAATTTGGGGTTATGGTTTGTTACTTTTGGATATAGAGTGATTTCTACTTACATAAACTGGTCAGATGGAATGATAAGTTGATTAACTGAACAGTTTAGTTAATTAAAGGATAGTATATGTAAAATAGATGAACAGTGATTCCCACAGAATTATTAATTAAATATGCTTAATTAAAAACCTATATTAATTATAGTTATTTTCTCATAGTTCAGAAAAGAAGAGTTCAGGGAAACATATTTGCCTCTCCGCACCTTTCATTATTGTATTACAGACTGAAATGATGTTTCCTCCAGCTTTTCATCTCAATCACCAAACCCTGTCAGTTCCCTGTACTCTTTGACTTTCCAGAGTTGAAACTTTTACTATTATATTTGCATCAGTAAGAACCTCACTTTATTTATTTATTTATTTATTTATTTAAATTCAAGTTAGTTAACATGCAGTGTATATTGGTTTTAGGAGGAGAACCCAGTGATTCATCACTTATTTTTAACACCCAATGCTCATTCCAACAAGTGCCCTCCTTAATGTGCATCACCCATTTAACCCATATGCCACCCTCCCCTCCAGCAACCCTCAGTTTACTCTCTGTATTTAAAAATCTCTTATGGTTTGTCTTCCTCTCTATTTTTATTTTACTTTTCATTCCTTTACCCTGTGTTCATCGGCTGTGTTTCTTAAATTCCACATATGAGTGAAGTCATATGATATTTGTCTTTCTGACTGACTTATTTCACTTAGCATAATATACTCTAGTTCCATCCACGTGGTTACAAATGGCAAGACTTCATTCTTTTTGATCACCGAATAACATTACATTATACACACACGTGTGCGTGCACACGCATGCACACACACACACACACACACACACACACACACCCCATATATTTATCCATTCATCAGTCAGTGGACATTGGGCTCTTTACCTAATTTGGCTACTGTCAGTAGTGCTGTTATAAACATTGGGGTGCATGTGCCCCTTCAAATCAGCATTTGTGTGTCCTTTGGAAAAATACCTAGTAGTGCAATTGCTGGGTCATAGGGTAGCTCTATTTTTAACTTTTTGAGGAACCGCCATACTGGAGGTTCTGTACCAATTTGCATTCCAACCAGCAGTTCAAAAATTCCCGTTTCTCCACAGCCTCACCAACGTCTAGTTTCCTGAGTTGTTTGTTTTAGCCCTTCTGACAGGTGTGAGATGGTATCTCATTGTGGTTTTGATTTGTATTTCTCTGATAATGAGTGATGTTGAGCATCTTTTCATGTGTCTGTTAGCCACCTGGATGTCTTCTTTGGAAAAGTGTCTATTCCTGTCTTTTGCCCATTTTTTCTCTGGATTGTTTTTTGGGTGTTGAGTTTGATAAGTTCTTTATAGATTTTGGATACTGACCCTTTATCTGGTATGTCATTTGCAGATATCTTCTCCCCTTCCATCAGTTGCCTTTTAGTTTTGTTGATTGTTTTCTTCACTGTGCGGACACTTTTTATCTTGATGAGCTCCCAGTTTTGCTTTTATTTCCCTTGCCTCTGGAGGCATATCTAGTAAGAAATTGCTGTGACCAAAGTCAAAGGGTTGCTGTCTGTTTTCTCCTGTAGGATTTTGATGGTTTCTGGTCTCACATTTAGGTCTTTCATCCATTTTGAGTTTATTTTTGTGCATGGTGTGAGAGAGTAGTCCATTTTCATTCTTCTGCACATCACTTTCCAGTTTTCCCAGCACCATTTGCTTTTTTTCCATTAGATACTTTTTTCTGCTTTGTCAAAGATTAGCTGGCCATAGATTTTTGGGTTCATTTCTGGGTTAGCTGATCTGTTATATTGATCTATGTGGCCATTACCATACTCTCTTGATGATTATAGCTTTGTAATACAGCTTTAAGTCTGGAATTGTGATCCATCCAGCTTTGATTTTCTTTTTCAACATTACTTTGGCTATTTGGGGTCTCTTCTGGTTCCATATGAATTTTACAATAGTTTGTTTTAGCTCTGTGAAGAATGCTGGTGTTACTTTGCTAGGAAGTCCATTGAATATGTAGATTGCTTTGGGTAGTATTGACATTTTAACAGTGTTTGTTCTTCTAATCCATGAGCATGGTATATTTTTCCATTTTGGGGAGGTCTTCAACTTCTTTCATAAGCTTTCTATAGTTTTCAGCATATAGATCTTTTACCTCTTTGATTACCTTTATTCCTAGGCATCTCATGGTTTTTAGTGAAATTGTAAATGGGATCAACTCCTTGATTTCTTTTTCTGCTGTGTCACTATTGGTATATAGAAATGAAACTGATTTCCATACATTGATTTTATATCCTGTGACTTTGCTGAATTCACATATCTGTTCTAGCAATTTTTTGGTGGAGTCTTTTGGGTTTTCCATGTAGAGTATCATGTCATCTGCAAAGAGTGAAAATTTGACTTCTTCTTTGTCAATTTGTATGCCTTTTATTTATTTTTGTTGTCTGATTGCTGAGACTAAGACTTCCAGTGCTATGTTGAACAATAGTGGTGAGAGTGGACACCCCTGTCGTGTTCTTGACCTTAGGGACAAAGCTGTCAGTTTTTCCTCATTGAGAATGCTATTAGCTGTGGCCTTTTCCTATATAACCTTTATGATATTGAAGTATGTTCCTTCCATCCATACTTTCTTTGGGGTTTTTATCAAGAAAGGATGCTGTATTTTGTCGAATGCTTTTCCTGCATCTATTGACAGGATCCTGTAGTTCTTATCCTTTCTTTTATTAATGTGGTGTATCATGTTGATTGATCTGCAAATATTGAACCAGACCTACAGCCCAAGAATAAATCCCACTTGATCATGGTGAGAAATTCCTTTAATGTACTGTTAAATTCAATTTGCTAGTATGTTGTTGAGAATTTGCATCCAGGTTCATCAAGCATATTGGCCTTTGGTTCTCCTTTTTAGTGTGATTTTGTCTGATTTTGGAATCAAAGTAATGCTGGCTTCATGGAATATGTTTGGAAGCTTTCCTTCCATTTCTATTTTTTGGAACAGTGTGAGAAGAACAGGCATTAACTCTTCTTTAAATGTCTGGTAGAAGTCCCCTGTGAAGCTATCTGGCCTAGGACTCTTGTTTGTTGGGAGATTTTTGATAACTGATTCAATTTCTTTGCTAGTTAGAGGCCTGCCTGTTCAAATTTTCTATTTCTTTCTGTTTCAGTTTTGGTAGTGTGAGTCTCAATTTGCCCATTTCCTTCAGATTGCCCAGTTTGTTTGCATGTAATTTTTCATAGTATTATCTTATAATTCTATTTCTTTGGTATTAGTTGTGATCTCTCCTCTTTCATTCATGATTTTATCTATTTGGGTCCTCTCCCTTTTCTTTTTGATAAGTCTGGCTAGGGGAAGAACTTCACTTTAACCTCCTTGTAGCTTCATCCCCTTCTTTCATTAAGTTTGTTAATTGAGTATAACAAGGCCTTCCTCACCAAATCAAGAATTTATGTTAGTGTATTTCTGAAAGGCTTTACTTTAATGTGTTCCATTCTTCTCCATTAGAAGATGACAGTAAATATAGCACAAGCTCGTAATTTTCTCTAGGAGTTTTTAAATATAGAATGACCATTAAACTTAAATTTAAGTGTAAGAAATATCTGAAATTGTACCACATTTATTCATTCATTTAATTATTCATTACATGAACATTTATTAAGCATTTATCATTGGTAGACACTGTATTAGGGATTAGAAATAGCAAGATAGCAAGTCATGGCTCCAATTTTCTCAAGAAGTTCCACAGTTTAGAAAAGGAGAGACAGATATGTAAAAATAAAATTTCAACTCAGAGTAATGGGTATTACTATGGAAGTTTGATGAAAGCTCAGTGGTAGCACAAAAAAACTAAAGAACCAACTCTACCTAAGAAGAAAGGTTTGGAATGTAGCCTCCACAGAGGAAGATACTTATACTGAGTTTTGAAAGAGAGGTAGATACTTTCCCAATAGAAACAGAAAAGAGGGATATTTCAGACAGATAGAAGAGCATGTGCTAATGTACACAGGCAAGTAAAAATTATGCAGTTTCTGGGTACAGAAACAGTTTGATGAGTCTGGTGCCTAAGACAAGACCTCATAAAGATGAAACTGGAAAGGCTAGATCCTAAATGGTCTTGAATGCCTTGACAAAGGGTTTGGATTTCATTTATTTGGTAGTGGGCAGTAATTGATGAGTGCTAAGCAGAGAAGTGACACAATCATATCTGTGTTAGGTAAGATCACACCAAATTCTATGTGGATGGATATGTGGTAAGACCAGAGGTAAGAAGTGTAAATGAAATATCTGGCTAGCCACTGAAGATTCATGATTCAGTGATTCAAGATTCTACATCTAGACTGGATGCTAGGAAGCCTTTGCTTCACAAGGCTCGACATATCCCAACTTTCTCCAAGTGGACCCACATGACTAGTTTTGGCTAAAAGAATGTGAGTTAAAGTGTGTAGGTCATTCTGAGCCGAGGGGGTTAAGTGAACCTACCCTTTACAGTTTTCACTTCCACAGAAAACCTGAATGCCCCATGTTAAAAATGGTTTTATCACAAGATGGAAGGAACCCGGTTGCCTGGGTCAGCAAAGGGGTGCCCAGGAGAGCCACTCAGCCAATTACACTTACACTGAACTTCACATGGGTAAAAAAAAAAAAAAGTGTTGGATTACTCTAACACAAGAGATGTTTGTGATACTTGAAATATAGAGACTTTGCATGATATATGCTGAAGTATAGGAGCCCTTGAAGAAGATTAAATGGAAGATGGAAGAAAGGAGGATAATAATATATAGATAATATTAAGGAGACAGGATCCAGAGCATAGGAAACAATAGCTCCTTCAACAGGAGAAGGGAAGGAGCGATACCTCTTTATTTAAAAGAGAAGAAAAACACAGCTATAGGTAAGCAGTAAGAAACTGCCTTGTAGAGACATTTTCTCTAAATAGTAGGAGGTAGCTTTTCTGTTTGGAGTGTCATTGTAACTACTGTATTGTAAATGATGGAAAATAATTGCATATGTTAAAAAAATATGAAACTTTATAAAGTAAATAAAATAAAATAAAATTTAAAAAAAAAAGAAAGAAAAAAAAAAGAAATAGTAGGAGGTAAAGACATCCACTGAGAAAGTGAGAGTATAGCAGTAGGGTTTTGAGGAGGAAGTAAAATATTAATAACAATTTCTGTGAAGAACAGGAGAGAGCTGTGCAGAGATATTTAACAAGTGAAAGACACCAGCCCACATGGTTAAATGAATTTTCTTCAGTCCAGCTTATCTTTCTGGATGTAGGGGTCAGAAAGGTGGATCTAAGGATTAATCCAAGATTAAAGGATTGCAGAGTAGGTACAATGCAAAACAAAGGAATGGTGGAAATGACCAGTAAGTTAGGGTGGGTTTCAGTACTGTTACCAAGGATCCAACAATAATTCAGTGGTTCAAATCTGGGTACAATAGAGTAAACATATTCCATACAGGATGCAGGTTAAAAAAAAAACAACAACCTGGTTAGAAGGTATATAACAGCTTTTTCAAGGACTCTGAAAATTAAATAGTAGCTGGTGATTGAGAGAAAGGACTAGAATTTGAAGTACCATGAAATGGTGGTGAGTTTATTATCTTTTTCTTACAATATATCACATTAACTGTAAGCGACACAAAACTTGAAAGTGTGCTTCTGCACAGACAGGGCTCCAGTAGAAGCTGTCTAGCTCTGGCTCAAAGAGCAGGGAAGTCTCTTAATTCTCAGATGGGGGAAACCCCTGCCCCTTATCTTTTCTTCATTCCTTCATACCCTTGAAGAAATCCCATGATGGTAGTGGCAGTGGCAGCAACTGTAGTGACATCTGGTCTAGGATTCTAGAGTACTGGGGGAGGGGAACCTTCCTCTCTGATCAGGATCCTCAGAGGGTTAGACAAACTCCCATTACTTTTTTATCTTCTCTGTGTTGTCCTAATAGTTAGCTCTGAACATCACTGTTATCGTAAAGAGTGCAACAGAGTGGATACATATAACCCCAGTTCTGGTTGGAGAACTCCAGGTAACCAGAAAGTACTGAAGATTACCATAGGGAGGATATTGGAAAACTAGTTCTATAAAGTTACATATGAACTCCTGAGCTCATTTCCAAGCATACACACATAGATGTAACCCTAAACAGCATGCCAGAGACTGAATGATCTACAGAATGAATTGATCTACAGAATGAACCACTTCCAGGGTCCCAAACTATCCACTGGGTGGTGCACATGAAGACAGATCTGAATAGTCCTGAGAAATCTTTGAAATTAGACATTACATTGAAGCCACAGAAAACTGCTTGAACGTGTACGTGAACCCAGCTGGATTGGTTAAAACAAACAAACAAAAAATACCCAGAATCCCATAACATAATACTTAAAATGTCAAAGATACACTCCAAAAATAATCAACACATAAAGAACTAGGAAAATCTCAACCCTGTGATATAAAAGATAATCAATACATGCCAATGCCTAGATGACACACTTTATCTGATAATGAAAGCAGCTATTATAAAAATATCCCAAAAAGTGAAGGCAAACACTCTTAAATATAAAAAGCTAAAAAGTCTCAGCAAATAAATTAAAGATATAAAGAAGAAACAAAGGATAATTTTAGAACTAAAAAACACAAAACTGAAAAAAATTAAATGGGCCCAACATCAGAAGAAAGATGGTAGAGGAAAGTAAAAGTGAACTTGAAGACAGATCAATAGAATTTACCCAAAGTGAATGAGACAGGAGAAAAAAAAAATTTTTTAAGACTAGAGCTTCACACACCTGTAAAATATGATAACAAAAGATCTAGCATTGATGTCATCAGAATCCCACCAGGAAGGATAAAAATTCAGTGGAAAAAGTATTCGAAGAAATAATGCCTAAAAAATTCCCAAATTTTGTCAAAGGCATAAATCTACAGACTCAAGGAGTTCAGCAAACCTCAACAGGATAAACCCAAAGAAATCTGTGCCTAGACACATCGTTAGCAAACTTATAAACTAATTACAAAGAAAAACACTTGAAGGTGCCCAGAGGAAAAGGACTTATTATTTATAGACAAGTAGTAATTTGAATAGCAATAGAATTCTTATTAGAGACTATGGGGGACAGAAGGAAGTAGAGCAACATTCATAAAGTGCTGAAAGAAAAAACACTGTGAAACTGCAATTCTATATCCAATAAAATAACCTTTAGGAAAGAAGAAGAAATAAAGACATTCTCAATGAAGGAAAACTAAGAGCCAGCAGATCTGTCAAAAAAATAATTGCTAAAGGAAATCCTTCAGATTGAAGGAAAATGTTACTAAAAGGAAACTTGGGACATCAAAAATGAAGAGAAAGCAAAAATAGCAAATATATAGGTAACTATAAGAGAGTATTCTTCTCCTGAGTTCTTTAAAATACTTTCCTCAAGCAAAAATAAAATATCTAAAACTGGAAAAAATGAAAATGCAACACATAATATGTGGATTCAATTAAAGCATTGCTTAGAGAGATATTTATAGCATTAAATGCTTTATTGGCAAAGATGAAAGTTCTCAAATCAATATTCTAAACTCCACCTTGAGAAACTTAAAAAAAGATGAATAAAATAAAACTCAAATAAGCAAGATGTGAAAAAATGAGTTTAAGAGCAAAAAAATCAATGAAACTGAAAATAAGACCAACAGAAAAAAATCAATGAGATCAAAAGCTCAGTAAAACTGATCAATCTTTAGCTGGAGAGGAGAGAAATTGCCACTATCAGGAATGAAAGAGAGGATATGACTATACACCCTGCAGACATTAAAAGACTAATAAGGGAGGGGCGCTTGAGTGGCTCAGTTGGTCAAGTGTCCATCTTTGGCTCGGATTATGATCCCATGGTTTGTGAGTTTTAACCCTGCATTGGACTCACTGCTATCAGCACAGAGCCTGCTTCAGATCCTCTCTCCCCCTCTTTCTCTGCCCCTCCCCCACTCACACTCTCTCTCTCTCAAAAATAAACATTTAAAATAAATAAATAAATAAATAAAAGAATAATAAGGGAATACAGTGAAGAACTGAACAGACAAATCTTCAACAACTTAGATGAGATAGACTAATTTCTTTAACCTGCATAGTACTATAGCTATTAAAGTGATTAAATTTATAGTTTAAAGTTTTCCAAAAAAGAAAGCTCCAAGCCCAGATGGTTTCATTGGTGAATGTGCAAAATGTTTAAAGAAGAAATAACATTATTTCTAAACAATTTCTTCCAGAAAACAGAAGAGAGGGGGACACTCCCCCCTTACTTTATGAGGCTAGCATTATCCTGATATAAAAACCAAACAAAGGGTCGCCTGGGTGGCTCAGTCGGTTAAGTCTCCAGCTTCGGTTCAGGTCAGATCTCACGGTCGTGGGTTCAAGCCCCACGTCAGGCTCTGTGCTGACAGTTAGCTCAGAGCCTGGAGCCTGCTTCTGGTTCTGTCTCCTTCTCTCTCTGCCCCTCCCCCTCTCATGCTCTGTCTCTCTCTGTATCAAAAATAAATAAAACATTTAAAAAAATTTAAAAAAACAAACAAAGATAGTACTGAAAAGAAAACTAGAGATGAATATACTCCATAGTCAGAAACATAAAAATCCCAAGAAGATACTAGCAAATTGAATCCAGTAATATGTAACAAGAATAATATATCACAATCAAGGGAATTTATCTTAACAGGATGTAAATTCAGTATCTCAGTCATTCAGTGTCATCCATCATATTAATATAAAAAAAGATGAAAAGGTAAACCAAAGACAGAAGATTTTGCAAAACAAAACATGTATCTGACAAAGGACTTATATTCAGAAAATATTTTTTTTTAACTCTGAAGACTTGACAGAGACAAAGTGAACAAAAGATTTGAGCAAATATTTTACCAGAAAAGGTATATTGATGGCCCACAAGCTCATTAAGAGATGTGCCAAATCATTAGCCATTAGGAAAATGCAAATTAAAACTACAATTTACTCAGTAGGGTGGCTGAAATTTAAATATTGACAATATTAAGCCTTGCTGAATGTAGAGCAACTGGAGTCTTCATACAAGCAGGAATGTAAAATGGTAGAACCACTTTGAAAATGAATACTGAAAATGAACCTTGCCTTATTTAGGAAGTGGTAAAATCAAGAGTACTCATTTAAGGTAGACTGTAATACATCAAGGATGCATATTGTAGTCTCTAGGGTAACAACTAAGAGAACGATGTAAGATGTATAACTGTAAAGTGAACGAAGAAAAATGGAATAATAAAAAATGTTTTCATAATGCAGGAGAAGGCAGGAAATGAGAAATAAAGGAACAAAGTATAAGAGGACAAATAGCAAGGTGTTAGACTCAAACTCTATCATTAATTATTAATAATTTTAAATGTCAGTGGTCTGTGATCCAATTAAAAGACAGTTTGTCAGTCTAATATAAAAAACACTAAGCCGAGCTATATGCTATTTATTCTCCAGAGTCACACAGAGTAAAAAGACAGAGAACATTTGAAAATAAAAGGTTGAGAAAAGATCTACTACATAAATACTAATTAATGTAAATCTGATGTAGTTAAATTAATATCCGTGAAGTGGACTTTGAGGTAAGAAGTATTACTAGAGACTAAAAGGGATATTTCATAATTATGGGAACACATTTTAATATACTACCCGTTTCTATCTTCTTTTCTTGTGTTAAGTTCCATAATTATCTAATAATAGAATAACTATCTTCAAGCACAAACATATCAGGAAACCACTTTTAAAAAAAGTATTGCCCATCCATGTATCACATTAGACTTTTAAGAGTGAAACCTTTGAAAATGTTAGGACTGTACACTTGCTGATCACCAAGAGTTTTATTTGTGCCTATAGCATTAACATGTGGAAAAATATTCACTCTATCTGTCCTATTTAATAGTCTGTTTCTATTTCCTCTTTATTCTTCTGAAGTCATGGGTAATAAATTCATTCAAAAAACAAGAGTTAGTTAGCACTGCCCAAACAGATCAGTTTCATCAGCTTAATGAAAACAGTTTTTTTTTACCTTAACTTTTATTTTATTATTTATTATTTTTTTATAAATAGTTTATTGTCAAATTGGTTTCCATATAACACCCAGTGCTCTTCCCCACAAGTGCCCTCCTCCATCACCACCGCCTCTTTTCCCCCTCCCCCTTCCCCTTCAACCCTCGGTTCATTGAAAACAGTTTGAAGTAAGACAATACCTTCAACAGCTGTTATGTTTCTTGATCAGAGTTCAGTCATTACATGTCTAAAAAAATAACTTTACTGTAACTTCATGTTCAGCTATTTTTTTTTCTGGGTTCACATCTAGCTTCTAATATATCCTTAAATAGAAAGCAATGAATGTAAAGCTATAGAACTTTGTATAAATGTCAGGTTCTGTTACTATTTTTCACCAGACTCTGAATGTCATCATTCAGAAACCACATATGGCTCAGGGAAGTGCTTTTGTTCATAAAAACCCTTTGGTTTTTCTCAGTGAGCAGTAGCCAGAGAAGAGACACTCTCTAAACATTGAACCAGGAGCTATTCATATAGGATACCGTGTAGAATAAGCAGAACATGTTCACTGTTCAACAACTTCATTTGAATGAGGACCAGCAACAAAACAACAAAATGGAGGGGCAGCCATGTCTAAGCCTTGGTGTGTTATAAGCTGGTCAAAGGAAAATTAACTGCATGGCACACTGAGACTGGAAGATTTGGGAAGATGTGGCCAGGGTGCAGAACTCTCAGAGGAGTGAGAGCTAAGATTTCTGGACGATGGAGCAAGGAGCAGCTGGGGAGGGGAGCATAAAAACCTTGGCCTTACTTGCCTCCCTCTTTTTGCCTCTGGCAATACTCCCCGATTGGTCAAGCACAACTGGAAACCAGAAGGCAAATTGGGGCAGTCTCTCCAAGTGCAAAGCAAGATGGAGAAAGGTAGAGGGCATCTGGATGGACATAGGAAGCTATCTAGCACAGGAGGCTGCTGCAACTGTCTATGTAATGACCACCTACTGAACTTGAATCTCCATTCTGCCGTAAACTGTGTGCTGTGTGACTTTGTGAAAACTGCTTAACTGCTCTGAGCCATAGTGTCCTATTCTGTTAAAATGAGGGGGAATATACCTATCAGAGTTATTGTGAGGATAAGGTTAATACTTGTAACAGTGCAGTGCCTGGCACAGAGAAAGAGCTAGACAAATGATGTTACCTTCCCTTCTCCATTAAATATATTCTCTGCTTGTCTAGAGATCTTTCTTATTAATGTTAGCATGCTTTGGAAAAATCCTCTTATTCCTAAAGACCCTAGGGAAGTGTCAAGACCATTCCTGTGTCAGATACATTACAGTAATAATTGCCTTGGTCAGGGTACTATTTAAGCAGAAAAACATCTTTTATTCTTGAGAAATGTTGCGTACACTACAAGGGACTAATTTGGCCCTCAGCAAATAATTCAATATAAACTCCACTTATTTACCAGAAGCAGCAGTTTGTTTCCTAGGACTGCTAGACACTGGCATCAGCTTATTTGTTTGTGTCAGGTAATGAGATGCTCTGCATGCAGAACGCTTTCATTGGGGGAGGCTCAGAAGATTTCGCCACAAGCCAATTGTTCATTCCAAGGATTAGAAGAACATTTTTCATTGTGAATTGCACACCAATTTGGAATGTCATTTCCAAGTTCTGATGGAAAGTCTATAATGTATTCCTATAATCATCTGATGTTTTTATCTATGATCCTTCAAGCTGGAATATCTTCTGCCATTCCATTCACCCAGATTAATTCCAAAACAATGATGTTTGCCCTGCTGGCAAGGCCTCCAGAGGAGTGTGGACCATGCCCAGGCTGCAGGCTCCCCCTGTGGGGTGCTCTGATGACAAGGGAAAATGAGGGCATTGAGTGCAGTATTGAGAAAGGCTCAAAAGTGATACTAATGCTTCCATGTATATCCACTTTCCACTTTACCAAGCAACTTACAGCCACTCTGTCGATTGATGATTGCCTCTTTACTTTTTACAAATGAGAAAATGGATACTCCAAGATGTTAAGCAGCTTGCCAAAGCCCTCCATAAGTTGAGTTGGCACAAGGATTAAAATACAGAACTTCCTATTCTAAAGTACTTGTCTGGGGATGAAAATGTAACTTTACATGCTAGAGTAACTCGCTGACTGCCTGCTGTCTATAAAGGAATGAGACAAGACCACCAGAGCTTCACCAGTAAAAAAGAAAGCAGATTTTAGGGTTTATATATTGGCCTGACAACACTCATCAATTAAAAAAATTTATTGACTAGTTCACCAGGGGGGAAAATTTTGTAAGTGCTCTAGAAAAGTGGAAGAGATTCAAGGTGTTTATGCTAATAGAGAATTGGAAACTAATGCTCTGGATAGAATGGAGCTAGTGCAAAAGTCATATATGATTGGTTAAAACAAGTGCCATTATTCCATTGATCTGCAGAGCCTTCAATTGGGCCCCATAAGGGTTTGGAAGAGGGAGGTCACTAGAAGTTGATATTCCTTTTTCACCTTCAGCTGGTCACAATAGTTAAGCACATATTCAGTTTTTAACATCTCAAACTCCTAAACTTGTCAAACATTCATTGGAATCACACCAACAGATTGCTGAAACATTGCTGGGCCTAACCCAAGTTTCTGATTGAGTAGATTTGGCTTAAAATCTTAGAATCTATGTTTCTAACAAGTTCCCAAATGAAGCTTTGCAACTGGTCCAGGGTCCATGCTTTGAGAATGACTGTCCTAGATACATAATGCTGAAAGGGGGGAGTTTTAATTTTAAACCTCGTTGACATCAACCTCCTCTTTAGGATCTAAGTACCAGGTGACTCCCTCATAGAGGTCTCTCCTGACAGTAGCATTCATATTCTACTTATGGAAGACCTGCATTTTCTTCCAACAATAGTTCTCAAAGGAGGGAACTATTTTTATGGAGGAGGAAGGAATGAAGAAATTGCTCATGGAATCCAAAGTCAACACAACCTTTATCACAACATCATTGTGTTTTTTCATTTCCCTTCCTCGGGAGGAATCACTACTGAATTATTTGACTCATCTTTTTTAAAATAATGTCATTACATGCACTGAATGAGTCTCATGACATTTAGAGTTTGCTTTTTATTACCTCACCCTCCCTGATCAATAATCACATTTTTCCATGCTCATAACTTTATCCTATCTCATCTTTGGTCAGCGTACAATCTGATTTATTTCTGCTATGACTCAGCCAGGCAGTTTTCCAAGCTTACAGTTCTCCTTGCAAAAACCCAGTGTTCTCCAGCTATACCTTCTTTGTCCCTTCATTGGGCACATATCCCCCAATGCCTCGTGGAAGCTATTTGTGTATGGGTTTGTGTCTTGCAGTGGATTGGTGTCTGTGGAGAGAAGGGGCTTATTATAAAGCTTTGTTTTCCTCATACCAGTCCAGGCCCTGCTCATAATACATGCTCCATAAATGTTAGTTTTGATTCACTGACAGTTTTAAATCAGATATGCCTTGGCTGATTCTTTTTTATTCACATAAATAAAATTTATGCTTTTTGGCATATTCCTGCTTCATAGAGACAAGTGACCACCACTGCAATTAATATACGGAAGAATTCCAGAAACTCTTTATATATGCTGCCCCTTTGTATTCAAGACTCCCCTTTTGCACCTGGGCCCCTCAGTCAGTTCAGTGTCCAACACTTGCTTTCAGCTCAGGTCATGACCGCAGGGTGTGAGATTGAACTCCATGTTGGGATCCCTGCTGAGTACGGAGCCTCCTTGGGATTCTCTCTCTCTCTCCTGCTCTGCATCTCCCCCCATTCATGCTGTCACTCTCTCTGTCTAAAACAACAACAAACTCCCCTTTCCTTTAGTCCCTGGCAACCCCTGACTGTCAGCTCTTTCCCTATCGTTTTGCTCTTTTCTGAATGCCATGTAAAGGTGATCATGCAGTGTGTTGCTTTGGATCTGGTTTGTTTCACTTAGAAAAATGCATGTGAAAGTCATCCATTTTGGCGCACGTATCAGTAGTTCATTCCTGATTGCTGAATAGCATCCATGGGATAACTGCACAATTGTTTGTTTATCCATTCACCAGCTGAAAGATAATTGGGTTGTTTCCAATCTTTGGCAATTATGGATAAAGCCACTGTGAATATTTGCATACAGGTTTTTAATGTGAACATAAATTTTCACTTCATTTCAATGAATACCTAAGAGGGGGGTCTCTTCATGTTATGATAAATGTATATATCATTTATATAATATGTAATAAAGGAGCTGTACCACGTCACAGTTTTCTTATCAGCAATATTTAAAAGTTTCAGTTACTCTGCATCCTTGTCAGCTCTTGGAATTGTCTTTTTTTTTTAAACATTCTTATAGGGAGTTAGTGTTATTTTATTGCAGTATTAATTGGCATTTCCCTAATAAATAATGATATTGAGCATCTTTCCATGTGTTTATTGCCATCCATATATTTTATTCTATGACAAATCATGTGTTCAAGTCTTTCACCTATTTTTTAAATTGAGTTGTTTGTTTTCTTACTGTTGGGTTTTGAGAGTTTCATATATTTTGGACAAAAGCCATTTGTCAGATATATGATGTGCATATATGTCCCCACAGTCTGTAACTTATCTTTCATTCTTTTAACAATGTCTGTGCAAAGCAAAACTTTAAAGTTTGATCAAGTCCCATTTATCAATTTTTTCCTTTAGGGATGATGCTTGTGCTGTTCTAAGAACTCTGCCTAACTCAAGCTCACAAAGATTTCCTCCTATTGTTTCTTCTAAAACTTTTATAGTTTTACATTTTATACTTAGTTCTGTGACCCATTTTGAGTTAGTTTGTATATAAAGTTTGGAGTATAATTTTAAATTCACTTTTTATGCTTACTGGCATCCAAGTGTTCCCATACCTTTTGTCGAAGAGACTGTCCCTTCTCCATTGGATTGCATTTGCACTTTTGGCAAAACTCAAATGGCCAAATTTTGTGAGTCTATTTCTGGAATCTCATTCTATTTAACCAATCAATGTGTCTATCTTTTCATCAATACCACACAATTTTGATTACTGTACCTTTTTTTTTTACAACTTTATTGGAGATATAATTTACATACCATATAATTTAAAGTTTGGGGGTTTTTTTTGTATTTTTTATTATTTTTTAAAATATTTAAATCCAGGTTAGTTAACATATAGTGTAATAATGGTTTCAGGAGTAGAATTTAGTAGTTCATCTCTTACATATAACACCTGGTGCTTATCCTAACATGTGCCCTCCTTAATGCCCCTCACCCATTTAGGCCATCCCCACTCAGTATCCCTCTAGCAACCCTCAGTTTGTTCTCTGTATTTAGGAGTCTCTTATGGTTTGCCTCCCTCTCTGTTTTTACCATATTTTTCCTTCCCTTCCCTTATGTTCATCTATTTTGTTTCTTAAAATTCTATATAAGTGAAATCATATGATATTTATCTTTCTCTGAGTTACTTTGCTTAGCATAATATATTCTTGTTCTATCTACATTGTTGCAAATGGCAAGATTTTGTTCTTTTTGAACTCCAAGTAATATTCCACTGTGTGTGTGTGTGTGTGTGTGTGTGTGTGTGTGTGTGTATGCACACATCTTCTTTATCCACTCATCAGTTGATGGACATTGGGCTCTTTCTGTACTTTGACTATTGTTGGTAGTGCTGCTATAAACATTGGGTGCCTGTGCCCCTTTGAATAAGCATTTTTGTATTCTTTGGAAAAATATCTAATAATGCAATTGCTGGGTTGTAGGATAGCTCTGTTTTTAATTTTTTGAGGAACCTCCATATATTTTTCAGGATCACTGTACCTTTTTAGTAAGCTTTGAAGCCAGGTAGTGTGAATCCTCCAACCCTGTTCTTTTCCTGAATTGTTTTGACTATTCTAATTCCTGTGCCTTTCCAGATAAGTTTTAGAATCAGATTATGAATATCCACAAAAAGTTCTACCCTAGGTTGATTCTCAAACTGTTTACTTTGACTAACCTGTTGTTCTTAAACTTCGGTGTGCTTAAGAATAATAAAAATGCATGTGCTTGGGCCTGATTCTCAATATTCTCATTCAGTAGGTCTGCCAGGGGCCTGGCCATTTGCATTTTTAACACTATCCATAAGATGATCTGATGTGCATGGTCATGGGCCAAGATTTGAGAAACATGTTCTTGGCTTCCCAGAACTTAGGAAATGTTCCGCAGGCTTTGACGAAGCATATGAATAGTATATGCACAAACTTGGTGAAAGGACAAGGCACTGAGTTCACAGTTTAATCTAACAACTGATAATATACATCATACGATATTATGGTCAATCAGTGTTGTCCAACCTTTGCTAAAACACAAACCAGAACTTCAAAGATGTCTAACTGTCCTGCTTAATGTGATGAAAATACGGTGCGAATTTCTGTGTCCCATGAGTAGCTCTTCTGTGATATTTATACCATGGACCAACTCCATGAACATTTCCTTATACTCAGGACAGAATTCTTAAACATATTCAAACAAGGAGGAACTAGATTCGAGAGATGTAGAAAGTAAGTAAGAGAGTTACAAGAAAAGCATTAACATTAAAACATTAAATGAATCGACTCCCTAGAGAAAAGTTAGATTAATGACCGTAAATATTAACTTTGTTTTACATTAAAATATGGATTGACCAGCTTGCTCCAGGAATTATTATTAATTTAATTTTATGGGCAATAGGAGATGGAAGGTTAACTGGAAAAACCTTCCAGTAGAAAAATCTTTCTAAAATGAATTAGTATACTTTCCATGTTAATTTATTACTAAGCATTCATTGCTTTCCTTGTTTCCTTAGGATAGGAAATAACAATATAGAAAAAAATAAAGTGAATTTGAGAGTCTTCGCACAGGCCCCTAGACCAAGAGACTTAGTAAATTAATAGTCCTGACAAAAAAGTGGAAAGAAATTAATAAATTATTCTAGAATGCCACCGGGGAAATAAGCTCCTTTCCATGTGTTAATTGATTCACCAGTAGGCCATGGCTACATATAATGGGGAATAAAGAGTAACAATTTAGAGGGAGACCAAACTTCAGACTGAAAAGAGCCATCTCAGGACTAGAATTAGCAGCTTTCATGAGGAGGACTGGCAGGCATATGGCAGTGTTGGTTCCCATTGGTAGAAACAAAAAGGTGATCCCTCCCAGCAAAGGACTCTTCTTTGGCTTAAATTTTATCAAGTGGTCATCTATTCTTGAATTTTCCTGTAAGATTCCTCGAGGCACCATAGGGAGGCTTGATGAATCTTTTAATGGGCAGTGTGGTCTAGGAGTTCCTAGGTGGACTTGGAGCCAGGCTACTTTGATCTACACCTTGGCCTCACTGCCTGCTCTCCATACGACCTTGGAAAAGTCACTGCACTTCTCTATTCCTCAGTTTCACCAACTGGAAGATGGGAGGAACAACAGTAAATTAAATTGATTAAACTCACTAATCAAAAGGCACAAAGTAGCGGATGTAGAAAAAACAAGACCCACCTGTATGCTGCCAGGAGGAGAGTCATTTCAGCTCTAGAGACACACATAAAGTGCAAAGATAGAGGATAACTTTCCAAGCAAACAGAAACAAAAAGAAGGTACATGTAGCCATACTTAGACCAGACAAGATAGTCTTCCAAGCAAAAAGGGCAAGAGACAAAAAAGGTCCTTATATAATGATAAAGAGGTCCATATATTAAGAAGACATAACAATAATAAATACACTCCCAACACCTGAGCACTGAAATATATTAAGCAATTAATAACAGATATTAAGGGAACAGTAGACAACAGAACAATAATTGTGGGGGACTTCAGTACTTAACTATTAGCAGTAGATAGGTCATCTAGACAGAAAATCAACAAGAATTGATATGGAATTGAAACATACTTTACTTTTTAAATCTTTTTTTTAAAAATTTACATCCAAATTAGCATATAGGGCAACAATGATTTTAAGAGTAGATTCCTTAATGTCCCTTACCCATTTAGCCCATCCCCCCTCCCATAACCCCTCCAGTAACCTTCTGTTTGTTTTCCATATTTAAGAGTGTCTTATGTTTTTTGTCCCCCTCCCTGTTTTTATATTATTTTTGCTTCCCTTCTCTTATGTTCATCTGTTTTGTATCTTAAAGTCCTCATATGAGTGAAGTTATATGATACTTGTCTTTCTCTGACTGGCTAATTTTGCTTAGCATGATACCCTCTAGTTCCATCCATGTAGTCACAAATGGTAAGATTTCATTCTTTTTGATTGCTGAGTAATACTCCAAGAAGAATAATACCACATCTTTATCCATTCATCTGTCAATGGACATTCAAGCTCTTTCCATACTTTGGCTATTGTTGATAGTGCCGCTATAGACATTGGGGTGCATGTGTCCCTTTGAAACAGCACACCTGAATCCCTTGGATAAATACCTAGTAATGCAATGTCTAGGTCATAAGGTAGTTTTATTTTTAATTGTTTGAGGAATCTCCATACTGTCTTCCAGAGTGGCTGTACCACTTTGCATTGCCACCACAGTGCAAAAGAGATTCTCTTTCTCTGCATCCTCGCCAGCATCTGTTGTTGCCTGACTTGTTGATCTTAGCCATTCTGATGGGTATGAGGTGATATCTCACTGTGGTTTTGATTTGTATTTCCCTGGTGATGAGTGAAGTTGAGCACCGTTTCATGTGTCTGTTGGCCATCTGAATGTCTTCTTTGGAGAAGTGTCTGTTCATGTCTTTAGCTCATTTCTTCACTGGATTATTTGTGTTTTTTTGGGGTGTTGAGTTGATAAGTTCTTTATAGATTTTGGATACTAACCCTTTATCTGATATCTTGTTTGCAAATATCTTCTCCCCTTCCATTGGTTGCCTTTTAGTTTTGCTGATTGTGGAAACATACTTTAGAATAAATGGACTTAATAGACATATATAGGACCTTATATCCAATGGAAGCAGAATACACATTCTTTTCAAGTGCACATGGAGTATTCTCCTGGGTAGGTTATATGATAGGCCATGAAACAAATCTTAGCAAATTTAAAATTGAAATCATACCAACTACCTCTTTTGATTACAATAGTATGAAACTAAAAATCTACAAGAGGAACGTGAGAAGATCTACAAATATGTTGAAACTAAACAACACTCTTCTATACAACAACTTGGTCAAAGCAAGAATCAAAAGGGAAATTAAAAATGATCTCAAAACACATGAAAATGAAAACATGACAAATCAAATACTGTGGGATGCAGCAAAAGCAGTTCTGAGAGGAAAGTTTAGAGAGATAAACACATATGATAAGACATAAGAGAGGCACCTGGATGGTTCAGTCAGTTAAGTGTCCAACTCTTGGTTTTGGCTTAGGTCATGATCTCAAGGTTCATGAGTTTGAGCCCTGCATTGGGCTCTGCACTGATATCATGGAGCCTGCTTGGAATTTTCTCTCCCTCTTTCTCTGCTCCTCCTTGGCTCTCTCTCTCTCTCTGTCTCTCTCTCTCAAAAATAAATATATAAATAAATAAACAAACAAACTTAAAAAAAAAGAAATTAGAAAGATCTCAGATAAACACCTAACTTTGCACCTCAAGGAACTAGAAAAAAATAGTAATAACAAATTAAGCCCAAAGCTGGGAGAAGGAAGGAGATAATAATGATTTAATATAATTTAACAATAAGGAAATAATAAGGTTTGAGCCCCACATTGGGCTATGTGCTGACAGCCGAGAGCCTGGAGCCTGCCTCAGATTCTGTGTCTCCCTCTCTCTGCCTCTCTCCTGCTTGCTCTCTGTTTCTCTCCCTTAAAAAAAAAAACCATTAAAATAAATTTTAAAAGAATTATGTAGGATCATAAGAGACTACTATAAACAATTATAGGCCAACAAATTACATAACTTAGACAAAATGGATATGGTTCTAGAAACACACAACCTACCAAGAGTGAATCAGGAATAGAAAATCTGAACAGATTGACAAGTAAAGAGATTAAATCCATAATAATAAAAAAAGAAACTTCCAACACAGAAAACTCCAGCACCAGATGGCTTCACTAGAGAATTCTATCAACATTTAAAGAATTAACATCAATCTTCCTCAAACTCTTCTAAAATATAGAGGGTAAGGAAACACTTCCAAACTCATTCTGTGAGGCCAGTATTACTCTGAAACCAAAACCAGATAGGGATACCACAAGAAAAAATAGAGAGAGAGACCAATATCCCTGATAAATACAGATGCAGAAATTCTTTTTTTTAATGTTTTATTTATTTTTGAGAGAGAGAGAGAGAGAGAGAGAGACAGCATGGGCAGGGGACGGACAGAGAGAGAGAGGGAGACACAGGATCCAAACACAGGCTCCAGGCTCTGAGCTCGCTGTCAGCACAGAGCCTGACATGGGACTCGAACCCACAAACCGTGAGATCATAACCTGAGCCAAAGTCAGACACTCAACCGACTGAGCCACCCAGATGCAGAAATTCTGAATAAAATATTAGTAAACCAAATTCAAGAATACATTAAAATGACAACATGCTATTATGACCAAGCAGAATTCATCCATGGAATCCAAGGATGATTTAACATAAATGTTATGTATCAATAAATGTAATACATCACACCAATAAAATGAAAGACAAAAATCACATGATTATCTCAGTAGCTCAATAGATGCAGAAAAAGCATTTGACAAAACCCAACATCTTTTCATGATAGAAACCTTAATAGGGGCACCTGGGTGGCTCAGCCCATTGAGAGTCTAATTCGTGGTTTCAGCTCAGGTCATGGTCTCACAGTAGTAGGATTGAGCCCTGCACCAGGCTCCACAATGGGCTTGGAGCCTGCTTAACATTCTCTCTCCTCCCCTCCCCTTTCTCTCTCTCTCTCTCTCTCTCTCTCTCTCTCTCTCTGCCCCTCCCCTGCTTGTAGGCATTTTCCCTTTTTCTCCCTCTCTCAAAAAGAAAGAAAGAAAGTTAAAAAAAAACTTAAAATACAAATATAGAAGGAATATACCTCAACATAAAGCTAAATAAGACAGACCCACAGCTAACATTATACTCAAAGGAGAGAAATTGAAAACATTTTTCTTAAGATCAGGAACAAGGCATGGATGTCCCCCCTCACCACTCTTATTCATTATACTACTGGAGGTCCTAGCGAGAGCAGTTAGGCAAGACAAAGAAATAAAAAGCATCCAAGTCAGAAAGAAAGAAGTAAAACTGTCCTTATTTGCTGATGATATGATTCTGTATGTACAGAATCCCAATGAATCAGTCAAGAAACTGTTAGAATTAATCAATGACTTCAGTAAAGCAGGATACAAAATCAACATACAGAAATCAATTGCATTCCTTTACACCATTTATGAAGCATCAGAAAAAAATATCAACCCATTCAAATAGCATCAAAACAACAAAATATTTAGGAATGAAATTAAGCTGGGATATGAAAGGTCTGTACAATGAATACTACAAAACTTTGCTGACAAAAATTGAGGAAGACACAAACAAATGGAGAGGCATCCTGTGTTCATGGATCAGTAGAATTAATACTGTTAAAATGACCATAATACCCAATCTATGGGTCTTGTGAATTGTCTAGTGAATATAGACAATAATATTATACTATAATTAGGTAATGTGATAAATATCACTACACTGGCAATCATATTACAATATACAAATGTACCAAAGTAAGCACTGGACACCTTAAATTTATACAATGTTGAATGTCAAGTTTATCCATTTTTTTAAAGAAAAAAAAGCAACACCAGTACATCCCACTCCACTGAAAACTGAGGAGATGTTCTCTTCCCATCCTCGAAAGATAGCTTCTTCCTAAGATTAAATGCTTTATTTTACACACAAGAGCTTCCTCCCTCCACCTCAAACTAAGTTTTTAGACCCCCTGATGATACATTACCTTGTGAAGCCATGGTCAAGCCAGGATGTATGACCGTGCCATCAGCGGGGGTGAGAGTTGGCTCCCTAAGGCCACAGAGCCTGGGTTAGCATGCTGGAGCAATGCTGGGGGCAGGGAGTTCTGCTCAGATTCCTGCTTCAAGAAAGAACTCGCCACTGCCTGTAGCTGCCATGCCAAGGCCGTGCTCCTGCCAGGCAGCCCCAGTCAAGAGTGAGCACAGACGGGTCAGGGCCCAGCCACTTCCACCCCACGCGGGGCTCCTCTAACAGATCACCTTTGATGCAGAGCTCCCCCTGGGCTGGCCAAGACTTTCAGATCCACACTGCAGCCTGAAGCTCTTGCTTCCCACTCTCCCTTCCTTCCCTCTTTCTGTTCACAGATGTCAGATCTGCATCATGGTCTAAAGGCTTGCTCTACTTTGTCTTTCCTCCTTCCCTTTATCTTTCTCAGGCATTATTCCCATTTCCCACCTCCCATAAATGTCTTGCACTCCCGGCTGTGTCTCAGCATCTGCTTCCTGCAGGACCCAAATGCTATAGGCAATGTAGACAATGGTTCAAGAAAGCAGAGGATAAGATGAGGTACTGTGCCTCAATCCTCACTGTCTCACTGGCAATGAGAACCCCATTCTGAATGGTATTGTGCACCCTGGAGGCTTCAGACTGCATGCCTACTAGCCCCCCTCTTCTACATTTGCGCTTAGGAAGAGGGGTCCACTGGAACCCTGGAGGGACTGCTCCCTGAACATGTATAGAGCAGGAGACCCTAATGCCAGAGGGAGGACTATGGCAGCCAGGGAGATACACCACTTGGATCTCTCATCAAGAAAGAAGTTGCCAGTCAGCTGCAAGGAGTGTGGTCCCCTGACGGCCTCCAGCTGTAGCAACCTTTGGGATCTGCCTCAACTTTGAAGCCCATGTCATGCACTTCGCAGACAGTCCCCAGTCAATGACTGAGCACCCTGAGCAGGCATGCTCGGGCCCAGCCACTGGTGCCCATGGCAAGACAACCCTAATAAGCAGTCTTTGCTCCAAATCTCCCTCACTGGAGATTTGCCCGAGGCTGCTAGATCTGCAGCACCGTCTGGGGCTCTGCCTGCCCAGTTCTGCATCTGTGCTACTTTACTTTCACGGGTGTCAGAGCACTTCACAATCTGAAATCTTACCCTGCCCCAGCCTGCTTCCTCCCTCTTTATCTTGACTCCTGACTCGGTGCCATCATGCTCCCCGGAAGACCCAAACTGACACACAGGGCTCATTGGCCTCTAAGAACCTCTCCAATGACATGAGCCCACTGGACCCTTCCTTGACAGACTGAATCCTCTCAGTGGAAGACCCTCAGAAAAAGGACCCTGCTGGTTAGGGAGGATGACAGGCAGAGGACCGACTGCACCAGCACTGTCTCGACTCTTCTGGCTGAAAGCTGCGCCTTTAGAGGATTCAGAAAGTGAAAAGCGGGGCACCTGGGTGGCTGTCGGTTAAGCATCCAACTTCAGCTCAGGTCATGATCTCATAGTTTGTGAGTTCAGGCTTCACCTTGGGCTCTGACAGTTCAGAGCCTGGACCCTGCTTTGGATTCTGGGTCTTCCTTTCTCACCTGCACTCTGTCTCTCTCTGTTTCTCAAAAATAAATAAATGTTAAAAATGAGAAGGAGAAGAAGAAAGTGAAAACGTGTTTCAAAAGACAGTGTCAGTATTTTTCTTCTCAACTCTTACTTATAATATCAAAATAATAGATTCCTGACAGAGTCAGAAATGTATGTTAGGAAGATTAGAAAAAAGTTTTAGGGACAAAGTTTACTAGTCAAAGGGCTTCACATGAAGTTTGAAAGGAAGGGAGAAAAAGGCTCAGAAGAAATGTCTAAACCACGTAAGTAGAAGTTAATATAATGACATAGAAGGAAGATTTACCATGGGAGAAGGAGAAGCCCAGTACTTCTAAGAAAATAACAAGAGAACCAGACGAGGACTAACACTTCAAGGCTCCAATACTCATTTTTTAACAAACAGTGTAACAGTGTAACTGAAACTTTAAAACAAGCAGATTGTCCCAGGTTGGGTTTCTCAGGAAGCAGACCCCGAGCTGGAGATTAGCTTGCGGGAAGTCTGTTAACACCTGCGGAGGGGAAGGAAGAAGCAGAACTGAGCAGAGGGCGTAGTGGCGGTAGGGACGCCATCTCCGTGGAGTGCCTCAGCCAAACCTGCTGAGGAGTCCTGAGGCTGTGACCACCCTTCAGAGCTGTCCTGAACTGGAGCAAGAGGGTCCGGCCTTTTATCCCCACATCATTCAGTCACTGGACGCAGGCCACCCTGCACAGGACGGGGCCTCGGGAGATGAGGCAGCTGTCTTCCGCTAAGGCAGTCTGGAGGAGACTGATGGGCCAAGATCCGCTTCGGTGGTGCTTCCAGGGGCCAGAGTAATCATCCCTTTGTTCGTTTTTTAAATAAACATTTTTATTTTAGAATAGTTTTGAGATTTACAGAAAAGTTGCAAAGTTAATATGGAATTCCTGTGTATCCCACATCCAGGTACCCCTGTGGTTAATTAACATCTGTATCCCTATCCTACATTTGTCACAACTAATGAAGCGATATAATACATTATTCCTAAACTCCATACCTTATTTGGATTTCATTAGTTTTCTTTTTTCTGTTTGAGGTTCCTATCTCAGATTCATTAAGTTCCAGTCATGTGTCCTTAAGGCCCTTCTGGCTGTGACAATTTCTTAGACTTTTCTTGTTTTTGATGAGCTTGACATTTTTGAGGAATTCTTTTCACATATATTGTAGAATGGCTCTCAATTTGGGTTCAGTTGACTGGGGAATGATTCTTTTATTCCTGAAGGGAAATGGGCAATACATCATGCATGGATATATCACACATATAAATACAATTTCCTAGATGTCCCTGAAACTTGGGGAATAGAACTGGTTTAAGCAATGAAATGGTATGTTCAATATAAACAGATCTGATAAAAATGGATACATAGTACCACCGTGTGTCAAAACTGCAAATATATGGAATCCACAAGCACAGCGTACAGCATATGGAGAAGATTAAACATGAGTGAGAGATTCCTGCCATTTGTAGGGGCGTGCTAAGAATGCCAGGCTCTGTGGAGGAGCTGGCTGGGGGATGCTTTTCTAAACCAAATGATAAAAATGTCACAGAGGCAAGATGTAATATTGATGTGTTACTTCAAGTACTTAGACATCTGTTCAAAATCTCTGCAAGTCTTAGAATTTAATACATTCTTGACTTGCCTGCCTGATAATTTTATCTTTCAGAAAGTACAAGAAAGAAGGGAGGGAAGTGCTACCCTAGCCTCCGTTCTCACCAGAAAGGAAGGCTTTGCTGGTGATGTTTACATGATAAAAGTATTTCAATGAGCATATGAAATAAAATGCAGTCCTTGCCTTCCTAGAGATGAAAGAAAGGGAGCATGTCCTCCTAGAATATGTAGGAGAGAAAAAAGAAAGAACCTTTGGTTATAGTAGACATATAACTGAGGCTTTAGGAAAACAAACTTCCAAAGGCTCATGGAAATATAAATATAACCCCAAGACCAGAGGCAATCAAAGGGAATACATTGGGTTTTTTAAACTCTGAGAAATCAAACTTTGTAGTATAATAATTACCTGCAGAAACTAATATGACCCACCGTAGAGTTTTCTGATGAGCGCGTAATTTGAAATGGCACATACAAACGATAAAAGAAAAGACACCAACTGAGGTGAAAAAGAAAATTGTACAAACTCTGTAAGAAATGACAGAAGGTCGTGAAGAGTGCCAGCCGATAAGAGCCACAGAGAGAGCTTTGAAAACACACACAGTTTGAAGGAAGAAGGTGAAGGAAAGTCTAAGCTAACTGCTTAGAGAAGATCCTGTTAAGTGATAACAGAGAAAAGGCAGAGCTACTCAATTGCTTCTTTCTTCTCCAGCAAGGAAGCAATCTTCAAACTGAGAATGGTATAACAGATACCACAGAGAATAAATTGGAGTCCCACCTAAATGAGGAGAGTCGGAGAGAACCTAGTACACAGGCTTTGCAGACCGAATATAAGATTATAGGTCTCCAAACACTGCCTCGTGTCTCAGGGAAATAGAAAATGGGACAGGTGCCAGAAATCTAAGCCAGGCAAAAATACAGATTTTTCTAAAAACAGGAAAAAAATGGATTATGGAATCCTTAAAGTTAATAAGCTTAGTATTATTTTCTGCAATACCCTAGGATGCATATTATTACATAAACACTGGTGAGCTAACAATTAAAACAGGTTAAACTAACTTCATATTCTTTTTTGATAGAGATAAAAGGTAGGAGTATCAGGCACAATCTTTTATTCAACACAATATTTTGCAAAGATGCTCATAGTATTTATTTCAGCAAGATGGAAGGATGTTGCCCAGATTATAAATTGACTGCCAGACAATTGCATTCAAAAATCTGTTGGTGGATCAATATCCAATCATAGAGAAAGGCCACTAAGGCTAATTATAGCTCTGTACATGTACTTGTCTTATTCAACAATTTTTTATGAGATGTATATATAGACAATATAAGGCATAGTTGAGAAAGTATTATGAAAAGAATAAGAATAATAAACAATTGAGGGGTGCCTGCGTGGCTCAGTTGGTTAAGAGTCTGACTTTGGCTCAAGTCATAATCTCCTGGTTTGTGGGTTCAAGACCCATGTCGGGCTCTGTACTGACAGCTGAGAGCCTGAAACCTGCTTCATATGCTGTGTCTCCCTCTCTCTGCCCCTACCCTATTTGCACTCTGTCTCTCGCTCTCAAAAGTAAATAAACATTTAAAAAGATTTTTAAAGAATAAACAGTTCATAGAAGAAGAAATATGAGATGTTCAACTCAGTAATTAGAGCAATTTAGATTAGTAAAACCTAAAGCAATTAATATTAATTAATATTACTGAAAATGTGGGGAAATGGTACCCTCATACATGTTGGCAGGAACATACATGATAGGACTTTTGGGAGGACAATTTTGGCATCTGTTTTCAAGATTTTAAAAGCACATACTTTCAAGCAGCAATTTCACTTTAGGCACCTAGACTAGAGAAGTTCTCACAAATGTAACCAAAGAGTCATGTACAAGATATTTATTACAGTATTTTTAATAACAAAGGTGCAAACAATCTTAGTGTCTATCGCCAAGGGGAAAGTTGTACACATCCCTACAATGGGACGCTGCGCACCAGGTGAAGACATGAGTACTACTTGTAAATGCTGACAGGAGGGCTCTAAAATGTATTATGAAATGGAAAGGGCAGATTTCAGAAAATCAAGGACAGTATGATACCTCACAAAATGAACTATTTCCAAGCATGAAGAAGTGCATGGGCACAGTTCCTGAAGAATACATTCCAAGCTGAGTTGGGTTACCTTTGGAGAGGGATGAGGGGTTGCAGGAAGGACGAAGGTTCACTTAAGTTGTGCTGTTTTGTTTTATGCAGTGTTAATGTACTAACATATTACTTGTAGTATTAAAAATAAACAAAGACCTCTTTTTATTTATTTATTTTTAAGGTTTTTTTTTAAGTAATCTCTGTACCCAACATGGGGCTCAAACTCATGACCCTGAGATCTAGAGTCAGATGCTCTTCCAACTGAGCCAGCCAGGTGCCCCAAGACCTCTTTTTAAAATTATAATATTTTAAAGAAGAAAAGACACCCAGGCACTAGTCTGAAGACATTACAAAAAAAATTTTATTAATGTTTATTATTGAGAGAAAGAGAGAGAATATGAGCATGAGAGGGCCAGAGAGAGAGGGAGACACAGAATCCAAAGCAGGCTCCAGGCAGGAGGTGGGGCTCAAACTCACAAACCGTGAGATCATGACCTGAGCTGAAGTCAGACACTTAACCAAGTGAGCCATCCAGGTGCCCCTTATGACATATATTGTCTCAGTTCTGCGCTTGCTAGTAAGTCGCCTTGCTGATCTGAGCTTCAGTGGCCACACCTGTAAGAAAGAGACTCAACACTGCACTGAGACACCGATAATAAAATTAGATAATGTAAACAAGGCTTCACAAAGCCCATAGCACACTAAAGTTCCTTATAATTAAGATATATCCAAATTGAAATTTCAGGTGGCTGAAGTTTGAAGAGGAACCTAATAAACTGAATGATCAAAACAGAGTCCAAATTAGTTTAATGAATTGGAACAATGGGCCTCAAAAACCAGAATGATGGAATAGGGATGAGTATGAATTCTTATTTATATGTTCAGAAAATTAGTTGTATAAGCACAGGATATAAGAAAACTAGTGTTAGAATCATTATTGTAATATTTTTCACAAGCAGTCATATTCTGTGAGTGTTAAAAAATGGAACAGCATTCAAGCCATATAAAGAGAAAGCTTGGGAAGAGAGATGTGGTCACACTTGCCTACTGGGTCATCCGCCAAGATGGACTGTTTGAGGGAGTCTGGGTGGCTCAGTCGGTGAAGCATCGAACTTCGGTTCAGGTCATGATCTCACAGTTTATGAGTTCAAGCCCTGCCTTGAGCTCTGTGCTGACACGGGAGAGCCTGAAGCCTGCTTCAGATTCTGTGTCTCCCTCTCTCTCTGCTCTCCGCTGCTGACTCTCTCTCTCTTTCTCTCTCAAAACTAAAATAAACATTAAAAAATTAATAGAAGATTGACTGGTCTAAGCTGGTTGACCAGTTAGGAGCAATGAAATATATTATACAGAAACATGCCAGATTTCTCTGAACTTCTCTCCATTGAGTGACACACAATTAAGCATTTAATATGACTTCAATAATTTTCACTGCCATTTCCTTTATATTGTAAGCTCTTTGAGAATAAGCACTGCATATTATATTTCATTACCCATAAAATTTGGAGATCTAGGCCTGTAAAAGGCATTTTGTAAATATTAAATATAATAAAACAATTTTTGAGACTAAAGATAATGTAGTTCCCTCATCCATCATTCTGAAGATCATGATCACATACATAACTCTAGGAGGAGATAAGGAAGGGGCACAGATGAACCTATACTAACAGTTGCTTTTTTTAAATTTGTTACCTTTATATGACCTTGTTTTCTTAGAATTTTTTGTAAGCAAAGCAGAGTGGAATTTCAATCGACTCATTCTTGTATCATATTAGTAAGGTTTTATGTGAAGAGAATGCTATGTTACAGGTGGCAGAAATGGCTAAGACATCTGTTAAAATGTGAGAGGAAATTATCCATCAATCAGAAGCAACTGGGGAAAACAGCTATTTCAGCAAGGAAGAAGTCCTTTGTAGAGTTTTATGAGAATTCAGACACGTACAATTTTTCTCTCTGTAAAAGAAAATCCACACAGGATATTAATTTTAGACTCCTCATAGTTGTGGTACTTTGAAGGAGGCAATATGTCCACTGGAATATGTGGAAAGGCAGGAGCCATATCCATCATTTTGTATTGTTTCTGTGAATCCTTCTTCCTTAACATCTGTTTACCTCAGGACCAGCCAAAACACTTTTTAAAAAAGATATATATGACCCAGTCTCCCTCCTGATCTGAAATGGAGACCCAAATTCATGATTTGGCAGGGGGCACTTTTTATGATGCATGGCCAGGCTATAGCTATGGAAAATAATTTTTGAAACCCTAATGACAGATTTTTCCTACTGTCATATTTTCAAAATATTATTTTCATAGAACTCAATTAATCTGTGATTTGAGTTTGAGAAGAAAACAAAAGGAAATACATTCTAGCACTTTGGTGAGATGAGAAAATAAGATCCCAGCACACGTCACAGTGGGGATGGAGATGTTATTCAGGATCCTGGCAAAGGACTGATAGAACATGCTTGCTAATAGGATAATTGAGGAGAGTTTAGGTGAAGCTATTTATAAGGTGTGGGAAGGAGTAAGGGAAGCTACAGGGGTTGGGTAGGTGCCCCAGGGCTAGCAATAGTAAGAACCTGAAGGGGCAGGAAAAAGGAGTGGGTAGTCGGAACTCTAGCTGTAAAAGAAGGTCACCCCACAGAGAGGAACCACCTGCAATCCAGCCACGAGGGAATTGGAGGACTAAACCCCACCCTTCTACTACTTTCTCATCTCTTGCCAGCCACTCCCACTGACCAAGCCCAACAGGAAGCAGAGAGCAAGGAAGCTGCTTGATGCAGTCCCTATAGATCAGCCTCTAGAGGGCACAGTGCAAGGTGGAGAAGGGTGGAGAATGGTATCAGAGGAGTAAATGGAGAATATTTAGCACACTGGTCTTGCTCATTTCCTTCATTTGTCTGGAAGGTGTATTTTATTAAATGTAGTAAATGTTGGCAAACTCTCTAGTTGCCTGGTACCTGAACATGGTTGCTAAATTTGCAGACATTTCCCTATTCAGAGCCCGGGCTCTCTGAGATAGCAGAAAGAAAACTTGCTTCCCCAGCTCTTCATTTACAGCTAGCTTATTAACATATGAGCCAAAGTACATCAATTAGACATATGCAAGCACAGCAGATTCCTGCTTAAAGAAGGAAGCTCTGCATAGAATCCATATTGCTGCCAAGAATGGTAAGAGGAGACCGGTTTTCAGGACCAAAAGTGTTACTGCTCAGCTCCCATGACTGTAGCAGTACAAAAACACCACACATTTCCAGAGGGTATCATTCACAAAGCATGGTATGCTCTGCATACCAATGGCATTGATGCTGGGGACAACTTTAAAGGCCAGTTCCTATAAGCATCTGGTTCACTATACCATCCAGTGTTCAGTGCTTCAGCAGTAGTGATTTTGTCAGCAGGCTGCCTCTACAGTTTGGGCCCTGTTTCTGAAAGCTCATCCCATGGCCTGATTCTTTAGCCTTTCAACAATTTCGTGAGCTACACAAAATCCTTGTAATAAGTTACTTTTCACCCAGAGTCAGTTTCTGATGCTTGTAACTGTGGACCCTCAAATATGTAATACTTCTATTTTCATATCTATTCTTATTTTTTATTCTCATATCGATCTAAGATACTTCATGAGATATAGCCATGTGAAGGACAGAATAAGGAGTATTTTTTCTGTTAGGAGAAAGAAATGCTGGTATGCACATATTTGCATTTGAGAAACACGCAGTAAATTGAAATTAAGACCTCCAGAAATCTGGATGTGGTTTGTTCTGTGAAATGCCTCCAACTTTGTAAATAATTGTAAATAATTAAGCATCGTAATAGAAGTCACTTATCAAGCATCCTAGTTCTTTCACTTCTGATAATATACTACAGACAACTTTGTTGAAGAAATACAAATCTAGGAGAACCTAGAACAAGTTCTAGCTTTGCTACCATGTAACCTTGACCAACACCTTTAATTTCTCTGTCTCCTTTTCTAGGTCCAGAAATGAGGGGCTAACAATATATGATCTTTGATGTTCCTTTGAGCTGTATAATCCTATGCTTACATATCTTTTTTAAAACCTTAAGAGAGTGGAGCACCTGGGTGGCTCAGTTGGTTGAGCATCCGACTTCAGCTCAGGTCATGATCTCACAGTTCCGGGTTTGAGTCCCGCATCAGGCTCTGTGCTAACCACTAGCTCAGAGCCTGGAGCCTGCTTCAGATTCTGTGTCTCTTTCTCTCTCTGCCCCTCCCCCGTTCACGCTCTGTCTCTCTCTGTCTCTCAAAAATAAATAAATGTAAAAAAAATTTTTTTTAAACCTTAAGAGAATATTCTTAGCTTTTTCTGGATTTTAGGTCTTAGGAGATGACTGAATTTGCAAATTGACTCAGATATACAGCTCTTGATCCAGTAAGCACAGTTTAACCTTGATAGGGAAACTCATGCCCAATTAGTTTTATAGCCAGCAAGTTGTTCTAATGCTAAATACAAAATTAACATTTAATCCTTAACATTATAACCCATGGCCAGTGTATTAATTAAAGGTTATTTGTCTGTTACAGAAAAGTAAAAGCATGGCAAGGTAAATGTTTAATAACAGCTGCTGGACTTCTTTTTTTAAATTTTTTAAAATGCTTTATTTTATTTTTGAGAGAGAGAACATGAGCAGGGGAGCAGCTGAGAGAGAGGAAGACAGAGGATCCGAAGCAGGCTCTAAGCTGACAGCAGTGAGCCTGATGTGGGACTCAAACTCATGACCCAAGCTGAAGTCGGACTCTCAACCAACTGAGCCACCCAGGCACCCCGGACTTCTATAAGATGGGACAACAAGTTCACATTTTGGCATTGCTGTTCATTCCTACCACATGGCAAAGATAAACTATAAAAAAGGAAACAAAAATGACATTACAAAATTTCAGGGGGGTGGGGAGGAAGATCGCTATCTCCATGGACGAGAAAAAGCAACAGAATCCCAAAGACTGAGTTTGGCTGAAGCCATGGACCTGCTGGTCTCCAGGCCCAGATTTAGGAAGTGTTGGCTGCTAGGCAGGGAGACTACTCAACTTGTGACAAGGGACCTAATTCAGGTGATCAACTTAGGCTGCCTGAGCTATGAGTTAGGAGTGTCTGTGTACCTGGGGAGATGAAAAGAGACCTAGGCATGAAACCAAGAAAAGAACCAAGCCATATGTTGGCCCAGTGACTGGACCCGAGTTATCTCCGACATCACTTTGGCCAAGAGCCGTGACCTGCCTTTACAGCAGCTGGTTCTGAGGTGGAATTCCAGGGGGCCAAGTAAAGGACAACTATAAAACCAATACAGAGAAATAGAAGAGAGGGGGAAAAGGCAGATTAGAAACAAGCAACAGTAAAAATATCCCAATTCAAAATAAGCTTACAAATCAAAATTCTAAAATCCATGAAATCCTAACCTGGAAACCTAGTCAATAAAGATTATTAAATCAGAACATAAATTCTTTGCAAAAAAAATTAATTTTAATGAATAGCATTACAAATTGTCTAAAACAAGGAAGCTCAAAGAGATAGAATAACAGTTATAAAGAGAACTAGCCATATGGAACAAAATAAGGCATAAATGAAGCAAGAATAGATGGATGTGCAAAATAACCAATAGAACTTTTGGAAATGAAAAGGTAGCCCTGGAATTTTAAAAAC